>NC_091387.1:10940317-11027817 GCF_038502225.1 Cherax quadricarinatus
AAGCAGGGGCGCCACGAGTACACAGAGACAACAATAAGTGTCAGGGGCTCAAGACTGTTCAACTATCTCCAAGCATACATGTATGCCCAGTTGGGTTTATATTTTGCTTCAGGCTATCCTTTATATTTCGCATCACCAGTGCTGGTATCTAGCAGGGTAATAGGCCTACCAATCTCTGCTTGCACTACGCTCTCTGCCTCACACTCCCATCAGGCAGCTTAGAGACAAACCTACTCTCTCCCTCGCGGGCATGACCCTCTGGACCGCCACAACACACTGCCTGCATACCAAGAACCGATAGAACTACACAAATCTTCTGAAGCCTTATCATTCAGTCCCGCTACCAGACCTATACACTCAAGAATTGTTAATATTGGTGCAGTGGTGGTCACACTCCATCACCTCGTAGAAGCAGCATCCATTTCTCAACGAGTTATCGTAATGTCATGTCTGCAAGTCTCAGCATCCAGACACAGGCACAAGCAGGATCCAGGCCAATATTAGCCTAATTTCTTAGAAATATTAGTGGTGTCTCCTGAGACTCCACAGCGTCCTACGTTGTTTTCAAGTCACGTTTCAGCATCACCTGTATGTCGCTGCTGTTGTGTTCAGTTCAGCATGGGTATTTCATCAAGTCAGAGGCGAGTTTTGAAGTGTTTCCTGGGTCCAGTGTTGTAGAAGCTGCCATATCCTCTGCGTTTGTGGGTAGGAAGGAGGAAGCAGCCATGCTTTGTCCCTCACCAAACGCCAGAACACTCCTACCGTAACACTACTCTCCACCACCACTCCCTCATCGCTGTTTTCTCTGTAAATTCAGTGTGAATTCTCACTAGAGCTGTGTATCCGAGTGCCCGAGGTCACTCGAAGCCATGTGTGGATCTACAAGCTATGTGCAACTAGCCACTTGGGTTACCAAAGAAGATGCCCAAAGCCACTTGATGTCTGCTGCCTGAAGTCACTCCAAGATGTCACCTCGCGACGTCACCTCTGATGCCATCCTGGACGTTTGCCCGACATTACCACAGGACGTATGTCTGACGTTTGCCATATCGATGCCGCATCAACAGTATTACTTTCACAGTGGGCAATTTGTATTCAATGTTTTCCAGAACGATTCAGAGAAGATATGTCACGTGTTCATTCTCTCAGTGTTCCTTTACTTGTGTTCTCACATGTTCGTGAATGCCGTAGTGTCGATTTTTTTGCAGAGAAGCATAATTTGCAGTGCAACCCATGTATATAACCGCATGAGCAGTGCAGAAGTGCAAGTTTACGTGTACCTGAGGTTAAGTGGTCCGAGTCCAGGTGTGTGTGTAGACCACAGTGTGGTCTGAGACCAAAATTAGAGTCAGCATCTCAGGGATACATTTGAAGAGGCGATGAATCAACAAGAATAGACCTTATTCATTTTAAGCGACTTCGGTGCAGGAGACGATACATGTCCCTTGGTGCCAACCATCATAGAATAGAGGTTTGAATTTCATATGGAGGTGAATGTAGAAAGAATAGAGCTTGAAAGAAGTGACAAACTTAACTTCAGAAGAGACAACACATGTATGAAGCAGTCACTAAGGAAACTGCTATAGAAACGTCGGGAAACTGGAGAAATTCACTCACAGAACCAGAAGAACAAGCAAGAATAGTTTGAGTTCACATTTTGCCCAAAGGCGGCAGGAAAGCAAAGGCTAAAAGTGCAAGAGAAGCAATGAAAGCCAGAGAACAATGATGCAAGCAAATGAGTCAGAAGCAAATATGCACAGGAGCTGAAAGTAAGCTTAAGAGATTCTTTGATAAAACTGAAACATTAAGACAGTCAGAGATGATGAGTGCACTAACGAGTACTAGACATAATTCTCACAAGAGAAGCAGTGAAGAAATGATAAAAAGGCTAGATACCTCAAAGGTAAAGGGATACGACAACATTTTCCCGCGGATCCAGAGGGAGCAAAATAGCTGCTAAACCACTCGCCAAGATCTTCAAGAAATCAACTGAAATACAACTGCTGCCGGAGTGGAAAACAACGCTGGTAATCCTGATGTTTTAAAGTGACAGATGGATAGCATTAAACTCAAAGCCTGTGTTGACATGCATAATATGCAAGGATACAAAGAACATCAGCAGAAATATAGCTGAGCAGCTGTAAGTGAGAGGCTTCGTAAACAACAGCTAGGACGGCTTTAGAAGTGGTAAATCATGTTGTGCAAACCTGCCAAACTTTTACGATAAAATAACGAAAGTTCTGAAGGAAAGTGAGTAGACTAAATATTTTTTGGGCAACAAGATTTTCAATACAGTAACACGCTAACGAGACCAAAACTAGACGAGCAAACAGGAATAACAATGAAAGCTCTACAGTGGATCAAGAAATACTCAACAGGATGGAAACAGCACGCTGATGTCAGAGAGGTGGTGTCGGAATGGGCAAGAGTAACGGCTGGGGTACCACAAGGTTCAGCACGGACCAGTACCATTTCGTATGTACGTGAATATGACGAAATAAGTTTAAATATGTGCGTTGCAGTTGACCTGGAATAAATAACTAGAAAATTAACAAAAACGCCAAGACTACGAGCATATTTGTATAAGCTGCTGGACTGGTTTAAGTGGCTACTAGAATTTAGCCCCAACAAATGCAGTGTTAGGAAATTTGAGAAAGGGCAAAGAAAACAGGGAAGGGAGTACAGAGGCTGCAAATTTACATGAAAGAGTCGGACCTCTGGCTGAGAGTAAGTCCAAGCATATCACCTTAGGAACACGTCAAGCAAAGAGTTAAGAACATAAGAAAGAAGGAACATTGCAACAGGCCTACTGGCCTATGCGAGGCAGGTCCAATTCTCCCACCGACTTAAGCCAATGCCTTGACCTAGTGAGGTCAGACACGTCAACCTAGTAGCACAAGCTAGTCAGGTCCAACTCACACCCACCCACTCATGTATTTATCCAACCTATTTTTAAAACTACACAACGTTTTAGCTTCTATGACGGTACTCGGGAGTTTGTTCCACTCATCCACAACTCTTACCAAACGAAACGTCGTTCTAAGCTTCTCTCTCCTAGATGCACGTTATTTATGTATTGTTCCAGTGGAACAAGTGGAAAGGTTGGCACTGAGTCTTGTCTCTGAGCCAAGTTGAAAGACCTGTTTACCTGGAGTTTACCTGGGGAGAGTTCCGGGGGTCAACGCCCCAGCGGCCCGGTCTGTGACCAGGCCTCCTGGTGGATCAACGCCTGATCAACCAGGCTGTTGCTGCTGGCTGCACGCAAACCAACGTACGAGCCACAGCCCGGCTGATCAGGAACTGAGGCGAAATGAGTTAAACCTGATGACATTTCTAGGCTAGTGGTCTTTTTAATATTTCATAATATATAAACCATACATTGTAAGCTATACAATGTGATATTTCAATTTCCATTTGAAGATTGAGAGGTTAGATGATTATAACTTAGAAAATACTTAAAGACTGGCAGGGTGGAGAGGGTAAGTCTGAAAGGTCGTTCTCAGTAACACGAGGCCACACCTGGAAGTTAATATGAGAGAAACTGGCCAGTAGAAGGCGGGGTCAGGAGCTGAGACCATACCCGAAACCACGAACTAGTAAAGTTAGAAGAACACTCTTTCTCGTTCGTTCTCTCTCTCTCTCTCTCTCTCTCTCGTTATCGTTCTCTCTCGTTATCGTTCTCTTTCTCGTTCTCTCTCTCTCTCTCTCTCTCTTTCCAGCTCTCTTTCTAGCTCTCTTTCTAGCTCTCTTTCCAGCTCTCTTTCCAGCTCTCTTTTTTTCGTATCTTGTACGGACGTTCAGCGATATCGTCCAGCATTAAGCTCACTTTTTTTCCGAATAGATTCCTGCAGTGAATCAAGTGAAACTCTGGCCAGTAAGATAACTCTGGCCAGTAAGAGAACTCTGGCCAGTAAGAGAACTCTGGCCAGTAAGAGAACTCTGGCCAGTAAGAGAACTCTGGCCAGTAAGAGAACTCTGGCCAGTAAGAGAACTCTGGCCAGTAAGAGAACTCTGGCCAGTAAGAGAACTCTGGCCAGTAAGAGAACTCTGGCCAGTAAGAGAACTCTGGCCAGTAAGAGAACTCTGGCCAGTAAGAGAACTCTGGCCAGTAAGAGAACTCTGGCCAGTAAGAGAACTCTGGCCAGTAAGAGAACTCTGGCCAGTAAGAGAACTCTGGCCAGTAAGAGAACTCTGGCCAGTAAGAGAACTCTGGCCAGTAAGAGAACTCTGGCCAGTAAGAGAACTCTGGCCAGTAAGAGAACTCTGGCCAGTAAGAGAACTCTGGCCAGTAAGAGAACTCTGGCCAGTAAGAGAACTGAACCTGGGCACTGACAGCATATGTAACACAGTAAGTCTTAAGTGGAACAGTAGTGAAATGTACAGTGAAATATGAAATGACTGAATACTAGTGAAACGACCACACCCGGGTCGATACGTCGAGGTACGTCATATGTACGACCACACCCGGGTCGATACGTCGAGGTACGTCATATGTACGACCACACCCGGGTCGATAAGTCGAGGTAAGTCATAGGTACGACCACACCCGGGTCGATAAGTCGAGGTACGTCATAGGTACGACCACACCCGGGTCGATACGTCGAGGTACGTCATAGGTACAACCACACCCGGGTCGATACGTCGAGGTACGTCATAGGTACAACCACACCCGGGTCGATACGTCGAGGTACGTCATATGTACGACCACACCCGGGTCGATACGTCGAGGTACGTCATATGTACGACCACACCCGGGTCGATACGTCGAGGTACGTCATATGTACAACCACACCCGGGTCGATACGTCGAGATACGACCACACCCGGGTCGATACGTCGAGGTACGTCATAGGTACGACCACACCCGGGTCGATACGTCGAGGTACGTCATATGTACAACCACACCCGGGTCGATACGTCGAGGTACGTCATATGTACAACCACACCCGGGTCGATACGTCGAGGTACGACCACACCCGGGTCGATACGTCGAGGTACGTCATATGTACGACCACACCCGGGTCGATACGTCGAGGTACGACCACACCCGGGTCGATACGTCGAGGTACGTCATAGGTACGACCACACCCGCGTCGATACGTCGAGGTACGTCATATGTACAACCACACCCGGGTCGATACGTCGAGGTACGACCACACCCGGGTCGATACGTCGAGGTACGACCACACCCGGGTCGATACGTCGAGGTACGTCATATGTACGACCACACCCGGGTCGATACGTCGAGGTACGTCATAGGTACGACCATACTCCAACATCTCAAAGAGCTGATCATTAAGACATGTCCTAGGTATACAAGTACATATACAAGGTATACAAGAGATGAATGGTTTTGAAAACCGACAAGTTGAAGAATTGAGACACTTATGCAACACATGGGAATCTTTATTGAAGAAACGTTCCGCCACACAGTGGCTTCATCAGTCCAATACAAAGTAGAAATGAGTAAGGAGAGGAGGAGTTTGAGGTAATCAGTCCCTCAACCTGGAATCGATGTGTTCAGTAAGTCACTCTTGTAGGAAGTGCAGCATAGGGCCACAGATAAGATAAGATTTCGTTCGGATTTTTAACCCCGGAGGGTTAGCCACCCAGGATAACCCAAGAAAGTCAGTGCGTCATCGAGGACTGTCTAACTTATTTCCATTGTGGTCCTTAATCTTGTCCCCCAGGATGCCACCCACACCAGTCGACTAACACCCAGGTACCTATTTGCTGCTAGGTGAACAGGACAACAGGTGTAAGGAAACGTGTCGAAATGTTTCCACCCGCCGGGAATCGAACCCGGGCCCCTCCGTGTGTGAAGCGGGAGCTTTAGCCACCAGGCCACCGTACTTATATACTGCGGTGAGATGAGTTGAAGCAGGAGGAGGCGGGATCACAGTGGGACCTGCCACTAGTGTAAGTAGGTCGTCGTCCAAAGGTTGGGCAAGCGTTGAAGTCTTTGTACCAAGATCCCATGATGCTGCAGTGTCTGGCAGATGTGATGAATGGGTTAGAAAACCGACATCTGCCAGACACTGCAACATCATGGGATCTTGGCACAAAGACTTCAACGCTTGCCCAACCTTTGGACGACGACCTACTTACACTAGTGGCAGGTCCCACTGTGATCCCGCCTCCTCCTGCTTGCCCAACCTTTGGACGACGACCTACTTACACTAGTGGCAGGTCCCACTGTGATCCCGCCTCCTCCTGCTTGCCCAACCTTTGGACGACGACCTACTTACACTAGTGGCAGGTCCCACTGTGATTCCGCCTCCTCCTGCTTCAACTCATCTCACCGCAGTATATAAGCCCGGTGGCCTGGTGGCTAAAGCTCCCGCTTCACACACGGAGGGGCCCGGGTTCGATTCCCGGCGGGTGGAAACATTTCGACACGTTTCCTTACACCTGTTGTCCTGTTCACCTAGCAGCAAATAGGTACCTGGGTGTTAGTCGACTGGTGTGGGTGGCATCCTGGGGGACAAGATTAAGGACCACAATGGAAATAAGTTAGACAGTCCTCGATGACGCACTGACTTTCTTGGGTTATCCTGGGTGGCTAACCCTCCGGGGTTAAAAATCCGAACGAAATCTTATCTTATCTCTGGCCCTATGCTGCACTTCCTGCGAGAGTGATGGACTGAACACATCGATTCCAGGTTGAGGGACTGATTACCTCAAACTTCTACTCTCCTTACCCATTTCTACTTTGAACTTGACTGATGAAGCCACTGTGTGGCGAAACGTTTCTTCAATAAAGATTCCCATGTGTTGCATAAGTGTCTCAATTCTTCAAGGTATACAAGTACAAGGCATACAAGTACAAGGTATACCTGTACAAGGTATACCAGTACATGTACAAGGTATACCAGTACATGTACAAGGTATACAAGTACATGTACAAGGTATACAAGTACATGTACAAGGTATACCAGTGTGAACATTAAAATGGTATAAAATACCGACAGGTTGTTAGGTAAGACACATATGCAACAGTTAGGTATCTTTATTTCGAAACGTTTCGCCTACACAGTAGGCTTCTTCAGTCGAGTACAGAAAAGTTGATAGAAGCAGAAGAGACTTGAAGACGATGTAATCAGTCCATCACCCTTAAAGTTTTGAGGTGGTCAGTCCCTCAGTCTGGAGAAGAGCATTGTTCCATAGTATGAAACAATATGGAGATGAAGTGACAGGATGGAGCCTTATATAGCGCCAAGAGGTGAGACGTAGGTCACTAGTAGAGGTGACCTACGTCTGAGTTCTTACCTCTTCTAGTGACCTACGTCTCACCTCCTGGCGCTATATAAGGCTCCATTCTGTCACTTCTTCTCCATATTGTTTCATACTATGGAACAATGCTCTTCTCCAGACTGAGGGACTGACCACCTCAAAACTTTAAGGGTGATGGACTGATTACATCGTCTTCAAGTCTCTTCTGCTTCTATCAACTTTTCTGTACTTGACTGAAGAAGCCTACTGTGTAGGCGAAACGTTTCGAAATTAAGATACCTAACTGTTGCATATGTGTCTTACCTAACGAGGTATACCAGTACATGTACAAGATATACAAGTACATGTACAAGGTATACAAGTACATGTACAAGGTATACCAGTACATGTACAAGGTATACAAGTACATGTACAAGGTATACAGATCATAGCTGACATCAGTGACATACTACTATATAGAAAGTGGCTTGTTATGCTGAGCATTTCCCGCAAATTATGTCAGTTTTGTCCCAGGATGCCACCCACACCAGTTCACTAACACCCAGGATGCCACCCACACCAGTCCACTAACACCCAGGATGCCACCCACACCAGTCCACTAACACCCAGGATGCCACCCACACCAGTCCACTAACACCCAGGATGCCACCCACACCAGTCCACTAACACCCAGGATGCCACCCACACCAGTCCACTAACACCCAGGATGCCACCCACACCAGTCCACTAACACCCTGGATGCCACCCACACCAGTCCACTAACACCCAGGATGCCACCCACACCAGTCCACTAACACCCAGGATGCCACCCACACCAGTCCACTAACACCCAGGATGCCACCCACACCAGTCCACTAACACCCAGGATGCCACCCACACCAGTCCACTAACACCCAGGATGCCACCCACACCAGTCCACTAACACCCAGGATGCCACCCACACCAGTCCACTAACACCCAGGATGCCACCCACACCAGTCCACTAACACCCAGGATGCCACTAACACCCAGGATGCCACCCACACCAGTCAACTAACACCCAAGATGCCACCCACACCAGTCCACTAACACCCAGCATGCCACCCACACCAGTCCACTAACACCCAGCATGCCACCCACACCAGTCCACTAATACCCAGGATGCCACCCACACCAGTCCACTAATACCCAGGATGCCACCCACACCAGTCCACTAACACCCAGGTACCCATTTTTCTGATGGGTGAACATGGACAGCAGGTGTTATGGAAACACGCCCTAGTGTTTTCCAGCCGTACCGGAGATTCGATCCCCTGACCTTAGTGTGCGAGGCGACTGCGTAGCGATAGAGCTACGGGATACCCAATTACATATGGTAGGTTTAACATGACCTGATGGCCTCTACCTGAAGAGAACTCATGATCGGAAGGAACAAACTGGCAGCCACATAATTCAGAAGTACAATAATCTCTAAGTGAAGGATCTGATTATTTCTGTTTATTAGGATTATTTTGAGTACCAGAGAGTACCAATGAGAGTTCGAGATTCTAAATTCAGCTTTCAGATAGGTGGAAACTATGCCACTAAATTCTTCGTCTCAATTACACGAGCCGTTTTTATAAGCCATCAGCCGATATCCAACCCGTGATGAGTGAGAGGTGGAGAAAATGCTTAATAATTATATTAAGATAGTGGTAAAGATAAACGAAGTAATAGGTAAGATAGAGAATAGAAGGAAGGGTAGAGGTAGGTAAAGCTACCTTACTGGTACTCGGGAAGGGAAGTTTGTATAGGGGAGCAGCGAATTAACTGATAACAAAAGAGAATCATCTGCGAAGGGAAAGGGAACAGGAAGAATAATCAGGTTGCTGATTATATATGAATGGAGAGATTAAGATTACAGACTCCCAGTGGATGGTTTTATGCCCCCCTACCCCCTACACCAGACTGAAAGTCACCACTACCAACCACTGTCACGATCACCACCAACCACCGTCACGATCACCACCACCACCAATCACTGTCACGATCACCACCACCACCAACCACCGTCACGATCACCACCACCACTAACCACCGCCACGATCACCACCACCACCAACCACCGTCACGATCACCACCACCACCGTCACGATCACCACCAACCACCGTCACGATCACCACCAACCACCGTCACGATCACCACCACCAATCACTGTCACGATCACCACCACCACCAACCACCGTCACGATCACCACCACCACCAACCACCGTCACGATCACCACTAACCACCGTCACGATCACCACCAACCACCGTCACGATCACCACCACCACCAACCACCGTCACGATCACCACCAACCACCGTCACGATCACCACCATCACCACCAACCACCGTCACGATCACCACCACCAACCACCGTCACGATCACCACCACCACCAACCACCGTCACGATCACCACCACCAACCACCGTCACGATCATCACCACCACCACCAACCACCGTCACGATCACCACCAACCACCGTCACGATCATCACCACCACCACCAACCACCGTCACGATCACCACCAACCACCGTCACGATCATCACCACCACCACCAACCACCCTCACGATCACCACCACCAACCACCGTCACGATCACCACCACCACCACCAACCACCCTCACGATCACCACCACCAACCACCGTCACGATCACCACCACCACCAACCACCGTCACGATCTCCACCACCACCAACCACCGTCACGATCACCACCACCACTAACCACCGTCACGATCACCACCACCACTAACCACCGTCACGATCACCACCAACCACCGTCACGATCACCACCAACCACCATCACGATCACCACCAACCACCGTCACGATCACCACCAACCACCGTCACGATCACCACCACCACTAACCACCGTCACGATCACCACCACTAACCACCGTCACGATCACCACCACCACTAACCACCGTCACAATCACCACCACCACCAACCACTGTCACGGTCACCACCACCAACCACCGTCACGGTCACCACCACCAACCACCGTCACGATCACCACCAACCACCGTCACGATCACCACCAACCACCGTCACGATCACCACCACCAATCACTGTCACGATCACCACCACCACCAACCACCGTCACGATCACCACTAACCACCGTCACGATCACCACCAACCACCGTCACGATCACCACCAACCACCGTCACGATCACCACCAACCACCGTCACGATCACCACCAACCACTGTCACGATCACCACCAACCACTGTCACGATCACCACCACCACTAACCACCGTCACGATCACCACCACCACCAACCACCGTCACGATCACCACCACCACCAACCACCGTCACGATCACCACCACCACCAACCACCGTCACGATCACCACCACCAACCACCGTCACGATCATCACCACCACCAACCACCGTCACGATCATCACCACCACCACCAACCACCGTCACGATCACCACCAACCACCGTCACGATCACCACCAACCACCGTCACGATCACGATCACCACCAACCACCGTCACGATCATCACCACCACCACCAACCACCGTCACGATCACCACTAACCACCGTCACGATCACCACCAACCACCGTCACGATCACCACCACCACCAACCACCGTCACGATCACCACTAACCACCGTCACGATCACCACCACCACTAACCACCGTCACGATCACCACCACCACTAACCACCATCACGATCACCACCAACCACCGTCACGATCACCACCAACCACCGTCACGATCACCACCAACCACCGTCACAATCACGACCAACCACCGTCACAATCACGACCAACCACCAACCACCGTCACGATCATCACCACCACCACCAACCACCGTCACGATCACCACCACCACTAACCACCGTCACGATCACCACCACCACTAACCACCGTCACGATCACCACCACCACTAACCACCGTCACGATCACCACCACCACTAACCACCGTCACGATCACCACCACCACTAACCACCGTCACGATCACCACCACCACTAACCACCGTCACAATCACCACCACCACCAACCACTGTCACGGTCACCACCACCAACCACCGTCACGATCACCACCACCAGTCTTACTACATACCAGTACGACTTAAGAAGATGTCAGTACCGTGGCTTTGCTTTACATATGGATATCTAGACACAGAATAGTTGAAAGTTTAATTGAAGAATTTAAAAATAATTCAGAGAGAGTCTCCTACCCCGATTATCTGCTACCCATACCCCCAAGGGATATAGATATCCCCAGTTAAAAACCCTGAGGCTGGAAGGAGGTCAAACGGTGACGCCTGGTGGTAATTTTCCAGAAAACTGGAAGGTAAACAAGATGCATGACAAGACTAGTGAACCATATCCCCGGCCGGGATTGAACCCGCGGTCATAGAGTCTCAAAACTCCAGCCCGTCGCGTTAGCCACTAGACCAGCTAGCCACGGCAGTGAAGGGACTTGAGCTAGAGTTCGTCACGGCCACGCTAGCTGGAGATTCGTCTGTAAAAACTTGCATTTGTGGTCACAGAGGTGCCTGTGCTAACTTTCCTATGGTGTAGAAATATACCTAGCTGGATGAATCTTATTGTGGCTAGCTGGTCTAGTGGCTAACGCGACGGGCTGGAGTTTTGAGACTATGACCGCGGGTTCAATCCCGGCCGGGGGTATGGTTTGGTTGCAATCGTGTCATTACGATTTCTCGAGTCAAGACTAGTGAAGTTCCCCTTAAAAAACTGGAATGACATGAGGAAATTTTAAAGCCAGACCATTGATGATTATTATAATCAAGGGGGAATCGCTAAACCCGTAGGATTATACAGCGCCTGGGGGGGGGATGTGGAAGGCATTCAAGCTTAATTCGGGGAACTGGAGCACAGACCCAATTCCCTAAATCAAGAGCCCCTGACCAACATCAAGGAACCTTCCTTGAGGGGTGAGACCATTGATGAGAGGGGTATGGAAAAACATTAGTGCCCTGATCAGAACGAACAGTAAAGGAGAGGTAACAACTGGAAAAGAAAAACCCTGAAAGACAGAAGAATGCAAGGATAAGGGATGTTCTAGAATCAGGGATACAGCGCTAATCCCTGATATAAGACACTTGTGCAACACTTGGGTATCTATCCTGGAAAGGTTTCGCCAGTCAGTGCCTTCTTCAGTACAGTGGAGAGAGGAGCGGAAGACGAGGATGACTTGTAAACAGTTCCTCAGCCGTACGATGGGTTTGTAGATGAATGGTTCAGAGAACCGACATGTTGATACATGTCGGTTCTCTGAACCATTCATCTACAAACCTGTCAGACACTGCAACTTCTTGGGATCTTAATACTTAGGAATTCTTCGCTTGTCTAATTCTTGGGCACGACCTATTTCCACATTGAACAAATGTGACACCACCTATGACTGCTGCACCTCTCCTGCCATACGGTTTATAAGCTGCTTCTCCGCTGATATGCCGTATTCTATTCAAGATTGATGGACTGAACACATCGACTCAAGGTTGAGGGACTGATTACCTCATTCTCCTCCTGTTCAAGTTTCTCCTACGTATGGACTGATGAAGCCACTGTGTGGCGAAACGTTTCCTCAATAAAGATACCCAAGAGTTGCACATGTGCCTAATTTATCAGCCCTACGATCTGGAAGCTCAATCCCACGGAGTACAAAACTTACAGCTCATAATAAACTGATACTTCTGACAGCCTACAACAGCCTACAATAAAGTATACATAAAATATATATTGTATACATACAATATATATTTTATACATGTATTTTATACATAAAATATATTGAATACATGTATTTTTCAGTGTATCACTTTAGTCTGGTAATACCGGAACAATTGATAATTGGCACTCGTCTCTGCACAATTATAATATGCTGATATAAATCTTTGTAAATATTTTATGACGACCCGTTACACAAGCTAGATTTTGTGGACACTTTCCATCAAGCAAGTTATTGTTGGTACGTGGTACCCTTCACCTTTCTCTCCCATCTCCACATTCCCCTATACCACCACCAATTACTCTCATGACACATGGTCAGTGACCAAGTGAACATGAATCTGATAAACCCAAAAGAGAGTAACAGAAAGGAAACTGAAAAATGCGATATATGCAGATGGAATAACAAGCAAGAGTGATGAATGGAAAGAGTGGATAGTGGAGGCATCCTCAGATCTCATAGCATTAGCAGACTAAGGTCATAGAGGTGATATTAGATGCCATCCTCCCAGCAGGATATCAATTAATGAGAAAGGAAAAGGTAGACAGATTACGCGAACTTAAATCATTGCTAAAGATAAACTTGTGGATTTTTTGAGATGAGAGGAATAATCTAACGAGGATCATAATATGGACACTGAGGTGAGGGACCCAAAGAGACGAAGAGAGTAATGTGACAACAGACATGCACGTGGTAGTAGATCCATGCAGGCAATACAGAACTAATAATAATAAGTGACTTGAACCACCGGGGAAATAGATTGGGAGAATCTGGAGCCACATGGGGATGGAAACACTGGAGTAACGATAGGAAATTTGTGTCAGTATGTCAAAGATAGTCAAGGAGAAGCTGACGAAGCAGCGAGACTGAACCCTGTATTCACCGTAATGTCTTGATAAAGGAGATACTGGATATTTTAGATCCCTTGGTACTAGCAGCCACACACTGAGACCTTTTGTAAGTGAATGCAGAGAGAAAGAGGGGAAAGGAATGACCATTGAAATATATCCCCAGTCAATGTAAAATTTTGATAATTGGGGAAGAAAAAGGTTACAAAAATCCGAGTACGAGATCGTGAAACCAAGACCACAAACCATGCTGACAGACTGAGTTCGTAATTCCAGGAACATCAGTCGAGTTAGATCATAGCAAGAGACATGCACATTTAAGGGTAACATTCAATAAACCCAGCAAAAACCATTGACACTAATCATCTGTTAGGCTCATCTCGGAGTAAGCATCACCCGAGTGGAACCCATCTGATAAAGCATATTAATAAGTTGGAAAATGTCCAAAGATTTGCGGTAAAATTGAATTCTAAAGCTGTGTGGAGATGCTAATGAATTCAAGGAGCAGTGTTAATATAATATAAGATTTAAAATACGGAAAAGAATTGACTGGATGGACAGGACAAGCCTGTTGGACAGGAGAGTCTGAGGTACACGAGGGCAAAAGGAAGGGTCACAGGGATGTTAGGATATACTTTCTTAGCCTCAGTCAAGAAGTGGAACCTAAACAAGGAACTGGTAGACACATGATGCATGCACTGCTTCAGGAAAAGGTATGATAGGACTCACCCAAACAGGAGAGAAGAAACCCATTCGTGGCCAGTGGAGAGGCGGGCTCAGGAGCCGAGATTCGATACCTGCAACGAGATATAGGTTACTACAGTACCTGTAGGCAGTGATCTCTTAAATACCCTTCAGGTAGACTCTAGGTAGTGACGAGCATTTGTCTGGTAACAGTTTTTTTAAATAAACAAATTTCAGAGGTTATTTCCTGTGGCAATTAAGAGAAAATCTTGAGAGCATTTTCTCTGAGCATATTACAAGTGAAAGAATTTGACAAAACTGATGTCAGATAATTGTGTCCGATTATCTGAGGAAGGGGTTATCAGAGGCTGGGTCAGGATGCTGCTGCAGCCAGATACAACCTAAGAATGATTCTTGTAAATTTATCCCAGAGTTGTGTACGATGTGAAAAAAGGCTTTTAGCCTTTTATAACAATTTATTTTATCTGCAATGCAGGGTAACTAGGCTGAAAAAATACGTAGGGATTCGTACTACCACCAGAGGAGTAGAATTAACATCACAAGATCTCCCACCATTGCCAGACAATCAGTCTTGCAGTTATGTTACTGGTCCTAGTTAGGTCGGTCCTTTAACTGCAATTGATAGTTCCCATTCTTCCAGACAAAAATCACATACCCCCTCAAGGGAAGCTCCTTGATGCTGGTTAGGGGCTCTTGATCTAGGAAATTGGATCTGTGCTCCAGTTTCATGAATTAAGCCTCAATGCTTTCCTATCCGTCGCCTCCACAGGAGCTTCATAATCCCTACACTGTAGGGATTATGCAGTTAAACCTGTAGGGCCTACAGGTTTAGCGGTCCCCATAATAGTAAAACCACACACATTCCACTCACACTATTTCGACCACTCCAGCTCACACACCCACTACACATCCCGACTCCAGACAAACTATACATAATATACCACACAGCTATGCAGGCAAAGTTAAGGATAATTGATGAGCAAGAAAGGAAGCTTGAATAGAGATTGATATAGTTTAAGGAGAATGGAAATTGATGGCCAAAAAAATGAAAGTAACAGGGAAGTTGTGAGAGAGTGAAGGAACTCGGGAATAAAAAGAGGTTCGTAAAGCAGGAAAAAGGATCCATCTCGTGCAATCAGTGATGAAGGTAAACCGAGAAAGCAATGGAGGTGAGCAGCCAACATATACTCAGGAGTAAAAATGGTTACCGTCTCTGAAATTTAGGCTGCAATTAAAACTTCGGTGAGAAAAGACGTAGCGGACATGGTGCTCGGGTTCAATGAAAAAAAAATTAACCTAAGAGGAAAGTAAAAAGTCAGAAGGAGAAATAAATTAGAGACCTGATGGAAGTAATGGGAAGCGCTAGTGAGACTAATGAAAAATCTGATATTTCTTGGGTAGGAAAATGTGTCGAGGTAAAGTCAAGGACACCGAGAATTGTTTGAAGTTAAAAATAAGGAGCCTAGTGAAAAAAAAAAAATTAGAGATGTAGCAAAATGGACACTTTCAAAACGGAATGGAAGGAGGAGGAAAAGCAGAAAGAGAATTATGGGACTGGAGAAGAAAATAGGAATAATATTGAGTGGTACTTCTCAAACTATACCCCTCACACCACAACTGTACTACGACCACCACCACCATCGTGGCTTTCTACCCGACTCCTGCCACTATTTAAACTCGTTTCTCAGTTACCAAACACTCCACAGAGAACACACGACTAGTCTCTCCAGAAGCAGCTTACCCACAGGACACGAAGACTTCGAAGTAGTAGCAGCAGAGTTAAACCCTGATGTTACAGTTAGTGCAGAGACAAAACTCTCAAGGGTCATATAGCACAGCAGGGCAGGATAGTGCAGGATTATAGAGTAGCAAGGGTGGAGTGGACCATAGAGGGAGAGTTAGGGCTGTGAGGAGTGCAAGAGGAAGCATCAAAGTTTGTACAGTAAATTAGTTGTGCAAGAAAGGTATAAAATACCGACAATATGAAAGTTAAGACACATGTGCAACATCTGGATATCTTTATTGTAGACGTTTCGCCATCCAGTGGCTTTATCAATACAAATTCTAGGACATAATAGGAAGACAGTAGAACTATATACAAAAGTTCTACTGTCTTCCTATTATGTCCTACAATCTGTATTGATAAAGCCACTGGATGGCGAAACGTCTACAATAAAGATATCCAGATGTTGCACATGTGTCTTAACTTTCACAGTAAATTAGTTGCTGCAAAAAGTCAAAATGGGGTCTGAGTCAAAGGTGGGTCCGTCAACAAGGAGGGAAGATAAAGGTCGTTAGAGCGGTGATGACGGAGGTCAATTCTGCTTGCTTGTTGATAGACAGGAGAGTCCAAGAGAATATCGCTAACCAAAACAAACTGACAATTCTAACAGAATGGAACAGGGTGCCTCTCCCTGAGATATCCGTGAGCAAGACGAGTGTGGCCGATGCGAAGGGAGAGTGTAGTCTCCCAACCTTGGCATCGATGACAAGATGGCCAGAAACCTAAATTTGGTTTGATATAATGTAATATGTTATGTATCATATTAGATCAATGTTGTTGCCAATGGGTGCGAAAGTGATTAGAAATTGCAGCAAAGTAGTCTGAATGGAACACATCTATATTTAACTGCTGATCGTGCAGCAGTGTCTGTCTGTTCATTGCCCTGTACGTAAACATGACTGGGGACCCAACAGAAAACAATATCTGTTTTTGCTAGAGATACGGCGTATCCAAAGTTTTATAAGAACCATGTGATGAGGCAATCAAATTTTTTATAGTTTGCAAAGCACTAAGGGAGTCTGAGACTACCACAAATGGCGACACAGCAACACGAATTGCTACTAGAATTTCGTACAGATAAGCTGTAAAAATGCTAGCAGAGTCTAACACATGCTCTCTCATTTATTAGACTCGGAAGACTGGGGAAGAACAGACACGAACTGTCGGAACCTCCCAAGGAAAAAAGGGTAAAGTTAGAAGCTACATGAACATATGAAGGGGGCAACTGAAGAGAAGACAAGAGCAAATGTAGACAGAAAAAGGACAGAGTAAACAGGGGCGACGAACAAAAAATGAACCTCGATTAACGTCTGAAGAAGGAAGGTCATGAGAGCAAACAAAATAGTGGAGGCTATGAGCAGCACGGCGATCGTTCATAGATGGAATATTCGCCTCTGCATATAGGCTCTCAACAGGTGAAGAGGGAAAAGCGCCGAGGCACAAACATAACCCCTAGTGATGGATGAGATCAAGTTTAGAAGAATTGTAGGAGAGGCTGTTGAATGTATCTGGTCGCCATAATCTCGTTTTGATAAAATCAGGGCTGAATGCAGTCCAGGGAGAATTCTATCAGCCCCCATGAAAGATGAGCGAGGGTTTTAAGGAGGTTCAGCCAGCTATGACAAGTTACCCTCAAGGAGGTAATGTTAGGTTTCCAGGATAACCAATGGTGAAAAACAAGGCCGAGAAACCTGACAGTACCACGTTCAGGAATGTGTGCGATACAGGTATCAGATGATAGAGTGGCTAGTGAAAGTAATTTGGAGTGTTTTAGTACTAGAATATTTAAACCCTTGAGTAGTGGCCCAATTGGAAACAGTTGACAGCATTCTGGAGAGAAACTAACGAGGCAACAGTCAGCGCCTGAGCAAGATGGAAGAGCAGATGCCAGATCATTTATAGCAATTAGAAAAAGTGTGGTGCTCAGGACACATCCCTGAGGGACATCTACAGCTTGGACAAAGTCTGGGAAAAGATTATTAACCCAAACACTGAAATGTCACTCAGATAAGTTCTTAAGGAAAAATGGCAGATTGCCTCGTAGACCTAAGGAGTGTGCCTGGGCCAAGATGTTATACCTCCAAGCTGTGTGATATGCCTTCCCAAGATCAAAAAAGATGGCGATAACTGAGTTATAACCAAAGGCATTATCAACAATTATCTAAAAGGAGTAAGGCGTCAATAGTAGAACGGCCCTTACAAAAGCCATATTGACAAATGGAGAGACTATTTTGTATTTCTAAATACCCTATCAGACGTCTGTCAGACGTTCCATCACCTTGCAAACCTCAATAGTAAAAGCAATGAGACGATAGTGGATGGCATGTCCTGAAGTACCTGGCTTACAAGGTTTCTACAGCTGGGGAAGAACTCCTTGCAACCAAATAAGACTAAATAGACGTAAAAGGACAGCAAGGGCTGACGGATGTAAATACCAGAACATACGAATATGAATGCCGTCAGGGCCAGCTGTCAATGATCGGCAAGTGGAAAATGTTAGTTCCAGAAGTGTAAAAGGCACATTATAAAACCTCTCTGCTAGAAGATTATAAAGGCTCTAACTCTCTGGCAGATATGGAGGAAAGAAACCGAGGGGCATAGATGGAACCCCTGGGAGATACAGAAAAGATAATTACCAATTTCAGTGGCAACTTTAAGAGGGTTTGCTATAAGGACACTGGCAACCCAAAGAATGTGAGCCAGGTCTGGAGAGTATTTGCCAGTTTCCATACTTTTTTTTTCCAGATTGCACTCGCAGAGGAAGCCGAAGTGACGGTAGAAACAATCCCACAGGGGGACGAGAATGGGTTACCGCTCTCGTCCCCTTAAAATCAAGTAGTCGCTCTGAATCTATCGTAAAGATATCTGCCCCGTGCAGAGAGCTTCAAATGTACTCCATAAGCAGACACAAGGAGACCACAAAGGCCGACATTTCTGAGAGTGCCTGCCTGAGGTTTGGGTACAGAATGTGAAGCCGAAGTTAAAACCGAGGTAGAGAATATGCAACAGCTCAGCAATAGAGGGCGAAGAAGGGTCCTCACTAAAAGCAGTTTGACACGAGTGCAGATCCCAATTTACTCTGTCAAATTGCCAGCCAACTGGGTTACGAGTAGGTAGAGAATACGAATGGGAAGTGAGGATTGGAAAATGATCACTGTCATAAGTCCGGGAGTACAGGCCATGTAAAATTTAGCGTTGATGAAGAGTAAACAGATCAATGCAAGAGAGATTGAGTACGAGGGTCAAAATTGGAGGGGGAGAAAAGCAGAAAGAACCTCTGAATGCCGTGAAAGTGACAGACCCTTCCCCACCCCCAGAGGATATGAGCGTTAAATTGGCAAGTAAGAGAAGTGGTGACGGTAATGAAACCAATGCAACATCTGGGATAGATAACGTTCAAGAAGGAGAGAAATACAAAGAACAGTCTTTATACCACTTATTCAAGCAGTGCTTACTGCAGTGTAATGCAGCCAAGTATGAACAAAGTTCTGATGGTAAGGTATACCGGTGCATAAAAGAAATGCACCTTCAGGGAAAAAAAAAAAAGAATCCAATACAATAAAACAGCCCGAGACAGGATGGATAACAGCGTAATTGGGGTTCTAGTAACCAAGCACAAACGGGGGGAAGGGGATTAGGAGAGCAATACCTGAAACTCACCCGGATTATTTTTGAGGCCTTGGATATTCCACGGTAAATAAGCTGATTTGCGAAGAGAAGGATACATGAAATATGAAGTAATAAGAATCTACAGACTAGAAGTGTTAGGCAGTGTGGAGGCAGTGGAAAACTAGTATGCAGTGAAGGACTGCGACACTGCAAAGAGTTGTGCACATGGAGTAGAAGAGTGAAAAGTAGCGACGGGAGGTGGATCAGTCAGTTATTTAGTCTCCTCAATACATCCAGAGATAGCTTCAAGTGATTCAGAGGACAAGGACGTTGTATAAGATAAGATAAGATAAGATTTCGTTCGGATTTTTAACCCCGGGGGGTTAGCCACCCAGGATAACCCAAGAAAGTCAGTGCGTCATCGAGGACTGTCTAACTTATTTCCATTGGGGTCCTTAATCTTGTCCCCCAGGATGCGACCCACACCAGTCGACTAACACCCAGGTACCTATTTGCTGCTAGGTGAACAGGACAACAGGTGTAAGGAAACGTGTCGAAATGTTTCCACCCGCCGGGAATCGAACCCAAGCCCTCCGTGTGTGAAGCGGGAGCTTTAGCCACCAGGCCACCGGGCCACCTAAGACAGAGATACACAAATAACCCGCACATAAAAGAGAAGCTTACGACGACGTTTCGGTCCGACTTGGACCATTGACGAAGTCACACTTTGTCAATGGTCCAAGCCGGACCGAAACGTCGTCGTAAGCTTCTCTCTTTTATGTGCGGGTTATTTGTGTATCGTTCCAGTCACGGTATTGTGCCTTTTTGTTATTTACATCAGAGATAGAAGGGGGAGGGGAAGTAAAGATTGGGACGACGATAGAAGTTACCAAAATAGGGGGGACGATAGGCTAGAGTTAACTTAGGAAGTAGCTTGGTAGGGGATGGGCGAGGAAGAAACTCGAGAGGGGACAGACGAGGGACTGTATGAAGGGGGATGAACTTCCACACTTGTAACAGCTAGTAAGAGGTAAAGAACCAGGTACAGAGACTGGAAAGGAAAAATGTCCTGGTAGGATAAGTGAAGGAAAGGTTAGAGGAAATTTACACTTTCGGGATTGTTTGGACTTTGGAGAAGTTGAGGGGCGAAGGGGAGGAGCTGTGAGTTTTTTTGTAGACAACTTGAAAGAGAGAAGAAAGATTCGTGAACAGTATAAGGTGACGAGATAGGGACCTCCGAGTCCAGGGCTGCAAAAGTTAAATACAGAGGTGACTGGAAGGTGTGGCCACTGGAGAGACTGAGTTGGTACCCGAGAGGTTGGGGGGGGGGCCTCTTAGTAACTGAGGATAAGAAATACGGGAAGTCTCCCCTGGAGGCATAGATGAGAGACTGTCATTGCCTAAGTAAAGCCTTCTGTCTCAGAGACAACTGATTTCTCTCATTTAAGTAAACCTGGCATTACAATCGAGGAAAGAAGAAGGTAGACAAGATTTATTGGCATAATCGTCAGCATCACAGATTGGGCATTCTGCTGTAGACCTGCAATATTTCGCTGGATGGCCAATACTCCAATTTCTACACTGTTGTGATGTAGGGATCAACTTACAGACTTAAACTGTTCCGGAATGTAAACCGAAGACAATCTCATGGCAGTCAAAAGTTAAGCGAGCTACATTGCAGAGGAAGAGTGTCTGCCCACGGGCAGAGTCTACTTTGCGAATTGGGAAGTCTGAGTTTAGCTATTCCAGAATGTCACCACGTCTGAAAATTACGCTGAACAGTAGTAAAAAGTAGAACGACTATACAAGAACTGAGAAAATGGTGTTTCAATTTACAGGAATCGCATTTCTATTGGTCAGGAGAAAAAGATAATTTTGTACCATGACTGCGTACACCACTCAAGAGCATGAAATTGAATATTTCGACCATGGCGTAGGAGCACCTTACCTCTGCTATGATCAGAAAGATGTCTGAGGAAGATGTCTGCTGCAGAGTGAAAAAACTTAGTCCATTGTGTACCATGATGCCTAATATGTAAAGAGAGCGATTGCCGCATTGGTCTTTTGTAAGTAGAGTGGGAGGCATTCTAAGCAGTGTCATCAGAGAAAGGTCGTGGCCATTTAGAGGAAGGACCAGAGGTATTACAAAGATCTGAAGGATGGTTCAGTAACAAGGGTTATGAGAGGGTGCTGCTACAGAATGGTGCCCAGAAGCAGTAGTTTCATGGATTTGGGACTCCTGTTTAAAAAAAGGTGGGAGAGAGAGGGGAAAGTGTAGGGGTAGCTCCTTGGAGGAATGAAAGCTGTAAATCCCCTTCCATGCCCAAGTGGACTTCAGCACTACCAGTAATGCTGAGGTGGCAAACATCACGTTAACCGAGCCACCTCTGGACAGAAGAGGGCGGTCGGAAACCCGCTACAAAGCATACCTCCTTCGACCACCATCTCCTGGCATCCGACAGGCGGTCTCTAGGGTTACACTCGTCACCCGAAGATAATATTCCCTTCGGATTTTTAGCCCCGAAGGGTTAGCCACACAAGGATGTCAGTGTGTCATCTAGGGCTGTCTTATTTCCATTGGGTCAATCATGTCCCCCAGGATGCGACCCACACCAGTCTAACTCCCAGGTACCTATTTGCTACTAGGTGAACATGACAGCAGGTGTAAGGAAACACGTCGAAATGTTTCCACCTTGCAGGGAATCGAACCCAGGCCCTCCGTGTGGGAAACAAGTGCTTTAGCCACCGGGACCCGAAGTCTCCTCAGAAGACTGGAGAGGGATCAGTATTTCCAGACGATCGAAATTCCTCAGCAACCTACACTTCCATCAGCGACCTCAACGGAATGGGATGAACCAAGGTACCCTTCTCCCAACCTAGGAGCTAGAATGCCTTAGAGAACGACCCCAGAGGCTGAAGACAGAAAAGGGAAGAGGAATGGGAAAGGAGGGATAGGGAGGATGGGACAGCATAAGAGGATTGGGGGGGTAATTAGGTTTGGTCCGAGGAAGAAGACCAAAGGGGCAAAGTCCTCAGATCACGAGTCTCCGCCACAGCAAGGAGCCCCCACCCCTGAAGAGGACAAAACTCAGAAGTATCAAACGAGATACTCCTGGAGGGCTACTGGATTCTAAGAAACAAGGATAACAGAGGAAGCATAGAAGCTTTGATAGCCAGAAAACACTGGCCATTTGTGGAACCAGGAATCCTGCACACAGGACTTTAGTAATTACATGAAATACCGTAATTATCAGAAAGTCCAAAGTAATAGAGGCAGTTTGAGTCCACCACTAACACTTGAAGGGCAATGGAGAAATATAGCAGGGCAATGACTGATATATTGGAGAAATTAACTCCAGAAAGGAAGGAGAATTCCCTGAACTAGGCGACTGACGAAATAGAAAGAACTACAAAACAGTACACGAGATGAAGGTGATGAAGTCTATGCCACTCAGTATTGGAGTTATCTGAACCATACCCCTCGGCCGGGATTGAACCCGCGGTCATAGTCTCAAAACTCCAGCCCGTCGCGTTAGCCACTAGACCAGCTAGCCACAATAAGATTCATCCAACTAGGTATATTTCTACACCATAGGAAGGTTAGCATAGGCACCTCTGTGACCACAAATGCAAGTTTTTACAGACGAATCTCCAGCTAGCGTGGCCGTGACGAACTCTAGCTCAAGTCCCTGGTTTATTTGGTTTATTTGCAATCGTGTCATTACGATTTCTTAAGTCATGTTGACGGCAGTGAAGGGACTTGAGCTAGAGTTCGTCACGGCCACGCTAGCTGGAGATTAGTCTGTAAAAACTTGCATTTGTGGTCACAGAGGTGCCTGTGCTAACTTTCCTATGGTGTAGAAATATACCTAGTTGGATGAATCTTATTGTGGCTAGCTGGTCTAGTGGCTAACGCGACGGGCTGGAGTTTTGAGACTATGACCGCGGGTTCAATCCCGGCCGGGGGTATGGTTTATTTGCAATCGTGTCATTACGATTTCTTAAGTCAAGATAAGATAAGATAAGATTTCGTTCGGATTTTTAACCCCGGAGGGTTAGCCACCCGGGATAACCCAAGAAAGTCAGTGCGTCATCGAGGACTGTCTAACTTATTTCCATTGGGGTCCTTAATCTTGTCCCCCAGGATGCCACCCACACCAGTCGACTAACACCCAGGTACCTATTTGCTGCTAGGTGAACAGGACAACAGGTGTAAGGAAACGTGTCGAAATGTTTCCACCCGCCGGGAATCGAACCCGGGCCCTCCGTGTGTGAAGCGGGAGCTTTAGCCACCAGGCCAAATATGAATGAAAACTTAAGAAAAGGTCTGCATCATTCTGAACTACAGGAAGTGATTTTATTACCACAGATTAACCCAGAAATTTGAGGAATATGTTAAGTCTAATTGCTTCAGTGGATCAGGGTGTTTGACCAAAAAAAAAAAAGAACCTTAAGGATGATGACATTTGACAGGGAGACAGCAGTAAGTGTTGTTCCTCAAGGTAAGTACTAGAACTCAAGTGTTCCAAATATAGGTGAACTATGTGAACCAAGGGATTGAAGTCTTTTGTATTGCTATTTTTCAGGTGAATATGAATTTAAGACATCAGGACGATACTATGTACAGAGTTAGGTGACATTTAGGTGTACAAGCAGGAAATTAATTATGCAAGAGCATTTCGGGCAAATGCGATGATCTAGTAAAAATGAACTTGAGATGTGGTCAAAGTAATTTTGAATAATTTAACTAAAAGGGCTGATTGGGCAATACAATGTGAACAGAACCCTATGTAGCTCAGTATGACTAAGTTAATTATTAAATTTTAATTGGGGAGCGCTAAACCCGTAGGATTATACAGCGGCTGTAGGGGGGTGATATGTAAGGTATCTAGGCTCATTTCAGGGAACTGTAGCATAACCAGTACCTCAAATCAAGAGACTTTCATTTGAACCATTAACCCTTAAGGGGTTAATAGTTCAAATGGGACAAGAATCACAAGTTTCAATTTTGCATATGCAGGTTTTCTGTGTTGTTTCAGACATGGTGTTGTGACAATTAGGATAAACTACGATAAATTTCACAAATATGGAATTCCTAGACGTCATTTTTATTTTTTTTTTCCAACACCTAGTGTGAAGGTGCCCTTCAGACCTTCAGTATTTGAAGGGAATATTATTCCCCATAAGAAAATAGAAATATGTAATTAAACGGAATTGATAAGCAAAACTTTATCAAATGTAAAACTAACGTTACTAGCCGAAGCAAATAATGAATATATAACTATAGAAAGTTAATACATACAGCAGACAGGTACCGAGGTACCGATGTTGGTAATTACATCAAGATTAACTTCGGAGTTTTTCCACTGGAAGCTGATGTGTGAGACTAGCCACCGGTGGTCGTGGCTCTTACAAACTACCGCCCGAGAATGTACAGACGTCAGTGTTACCCTACAGTCAACTGGTGGTACTTAACAGACTTTGTTTGAGAGAAGGAGGAACACAAATCAAATACAGTTGTAGTGGTACACTGCAGTGTTCCGAAGAATTACGTTCGTGTTTCAGATCTATTACCAAGATGCCACTGCCAGTCTTGTCTCGCTAGTCGAGTGACTTCGATACAAACAAGACTGAATAAAATAGAAAAAACAGGGGGTTGCAAACCAGGACTGATAATCACTCACAAAATAAGCAGAAAGACTTCTAAAGAAATGGCGATTACCAAAAGTTACATAAAAAATAGATAAGACAAATAAAATCTGGTTAAATTAACAACTCAAATAGTATAGCAATAAATAAGAGTGGAACTCAGTACTTACAGACTTGAAGGAAGCAGAACTCGGCACTTACAGACTTGAAGGAAGCAGAACTCGGCACTTACAGACTTGAAGGAAGCAGAACTCGGCACTTACAGACTTGAAGGAAGCAGAACTCGGCACTTACAGACTTGAAGGAAGCAGAACTCGGCACTTACAGACTTGAAGGAAGCAGAACACAGTACTTACAGACTTGAAGGAAGCAGAACACAGTACTTACAGACTTGAAGGAAGCAGAACTCGGTACTTACAGACTTGAAGGAAGCAGAACTCGGTACTTACAGACTTGAAGGAAGCAGAACTCGGTACTTACAGACTTGAAGGAAGCAGAACTCGGTACTTACAGACTTGAAGGAAGCAGAACTCGGTACTTACAGACTTGAAGGAAGCAGAACTCGGTACTTACAGACTTGAAGGAAGCAGAACTCGGTACTTACAGACTTGAAGGAAGCAGAACTCGGTACTTACAGACTTGAAGGAAGCAGAACTCGGTACTTACAGACTTGAAGGAAGCAGAACTCGGTACTTACAGACTTGAAGGAAGCAGAACTCGGTACTTACAGACTTGAAGGAAGCAGAACTCGGCACTTACAGACTTGAAGGAAGCAGAACTCGGCACTTACAGACTTGAAGGAAGCAGAACTCGGCACTTACAGACTTGAAGGAAGCAGAACTCGGCACTTACAGACTTGAAGGAAGCAGAACTCGGTACTTACAGACTTGAAGGAAGCAGAACACAGTACTTACAGACTTGAAGGAAGCAGAACACAGTACTTACAGACTTGAAGGAAGCAGAACTCAGTACTTACAGACTTGAAGGAAGCAGAACACAGTACTTACAGACTTGAAGGAAGCAGAACACAGTACTTACAGACTTGAAGGAAGCAGAACACAGTACTTACAGACTTGAAGGAAGCAGAACACAGTACTTACAGACTTGAAGGAAGCAGAACACAGTACTTACAGACTTGAAGGAAGCAGAAAGCCAAGTAACGTCAACTCGACAGGAGGGTCTCATGTTAACTCCCACTGGGTGGAGAATAGGGGAACGGGGAGAGCTAACACTGCGCACACGTTGTTCAACTACCAGACAACCAATTACACCACCACAACTCATAATTCCACTCCTATCTAACAAACTTTTTCCTCACACCCGGTAACTTTTTCTAATTTTTTTTTTTTTTTTTTTCAAATTCAAAGTTTATTCTCTATATGGACTACAATGCTGAGTTTACAGAAATTTGGTTATTGTTTGGTTTACATGTAGTAAAATTGTGATTACAGAGTGTACCACTAGAACGCTTAGCATGGCTAGGTATTTCGGGCATACTTAGTTTTATTCTTAATTGTAAAATATTACAAATTATGAGGTAAGTTGGTATTATGGCTAAGTGACTAAATACTAGTTTATGAGTTTAGCAATGTGAATGCTTTTGTTTTGGCACAGTATATAGTTTCAGTATTGGAGTATCACAGGATTCATTATTTTAAGACTGAGATTAATATTTCTGTTTATGGTCAAATGAGTGAGCGAGTGTAAGTGTGAACCACCAGGTGGTATTCGTGTAGTTAGTTGACGGGGTGTATCAGGGAGATAAGATGTTTTCTAATGGTAGTTTTGAAGGTGATGAATGTGTCTGCAGTTCTAGAGTTCTCAGGTAGGGTATTCCAGATTTTAGGGCCTTTGACGTACATTGAATTTTTGTAAAGGTTTAGTCGGACACGGGGAATGTCGTAGAGATGTTTGTGTCTGGTGTTATGCCTGTGGGTTCTGTCACAACTATCAAGAAAGCGTTTTAGGTCAAGGTTGATATTAGAGTTTAAGGCCCTGTAGATATAGATTGCACAGTAGTAAGTGTGGATGTACTGAACTGAGAGTAAGTTTAGATCTTTGAAGAGTGGGGGGGTGTGCTGCCAGGGATGGGATTTAGTGATTATTCTTACTGCAGCTTTTTGTTGGGTTATTATTGGCTTTAGGTGTGTTGCTGCAGTTGATCCCCAAGCACAAATAGCATAGGTGAGGTATGGATAAATAAGTGAGTGGTATAGTGTGAGAAGGGCATTTTGCGGCACGTAGTATCGTATCTTGGAGAGGATCCCAACCGTTTTGGATACTTTTTTGGCTATATGCTGGATATGGGTGCTGAAATTCAGAGATTATATATAAAAAAACAGTGGAAGACGAAATAGTCTTTCAGTCCTCATGAAAGTATTCAACACGTTAAGCAAAATGACTGAAGCAAAAATAGGAACGTGGATGCTTATATAATAATAATAATAATAATAATAAACATTGTCCTCATCACTACCGGGCCGTGTGGACGTGCTGCGCAGGCGCTCCCGATTCAGATGATTTTCTGCTCAGTTTGCCTGTTTTGAGCAATCAACATGGCGGATAGACATGGCAGACGTGTGAATACTGTCTGTGTGGAACTGGTACGTGGTGCCCTAAGCAGTTCTACAATGCAGGTGCTACTCCCTACGATTATTCGTGATGTGTATGGGATACCCAATGAAGAGCTTTATGGTGTGGCTGTTAACGGAGTTACGAGGATTTTCATCAAATTTATAAATGCTGGATTTTACTCATAGTTGGCAAGTACCACGAGAAGAGGATGGCCGTGAATGCAGCAGTGGAGGTATGTCTACATGATGTATCCAGCTATGTGACATACGTAAAAGTCAGGAATGTGCCCTTTGAAGCTACAGAGTATGATGTGGTTGCGGTCTTCCGTCGTTATGGCAAGATTCATGCGGCGGAATTGGGAGTGTGGAAGGATGGGCCTTAAGTGGGACTGCCCGAGGGATCCTTCAATCTGAAGATGACGTTACGGCAATCAATTCCTTCGTATGTTTTACTGGAAGAGTTCTGAACGCAGGTCTACGTATACTATGCAGGACAGAGGCGGACTTGTAGGCTGTGCGGATCATTTGACCATATGGCAGCCCAATGCCATAGGAAACCAGGACGGAGGGAACAGATGCCAACACCGGTGGATCAGCAGTTGGGTCCTGTGGTGCAGGAGACAGATGTTGGAGTGAGGAAGTGGATAAAGCAGAGGCGGAGACGGACTCATGTACTACGTTACCTGTGGGGACGGGGCCTGAGCAGACGACGACGACGAACGATGACGGTGAGCCTGTAATGCAACAGGATGGAATGTTGGATGAGGTTTTGAATACCTTCCTGAGTGAGGTGGAGGGGAGTCTGGATGATGAGCAGCGTGGACGCTCATTGGAGGAGACTACAGTTTCATCGGGACGTGGGAAGACCGTGTGCAATGAGGGGAAGAAGCACACGGTAGTGGCTGAGGTGCACAGAGCGTGCATGGAAGAGGAGGTTACATGTGGAGACGGAGGTTCACTCACGAGAACAGCTGGGACGTCTGATATGGATGACGTCTTAACGCCAGGGCAGAGACCTGGGAAGAAGTCTTGGAAGCCCAGGTTGGATCTCCCGGAGAGTGGGTGTAGCGGTGCTGAAGTACTGAAAGGTTCAAAGGATAAGGGGGGGGGGACTGGACAGACAAGGTGACAAACGGGACTAGTCAGCAGCCAGGTCACGCTGGTGCCATTCCAAGGCGGCAGGGCAAGCCGCCTTTACTGTCATAATTCAAGGTTGTAACGATCAATGTTAATGGCCTGAGAGCCGAGGTTAAAAGAGTATGGGTGGAATGGTTTTTAAAGAGATTTAATGTAGATATATGTTTCATTCAGGAGCAAAATTATAAGTTTGGTTGTGAGTTGTCTTTGAAAGGATATAAGTTGTATGTGAGTGGCTCTTTGAGGTTGAAAGGTGGGGTTGCTGTGGCTGTAAAGGAAACCAGTCCATTGTGTATTTTGGGGTGGGAGGAGGGGGGGAGGGTCGTGTGGGTGGAGGGGGAGTGGGGTGCAACGAGGGTTTGTTTTATAGAGTGTATATGCCGGCAGATGGCAACGCACGAGTCAAGGAGAACTTTGTGAGGGAATTTTTGATGTACTATTTAAGGGGTTTACCTTTAGTCACTGTAATAGGGGGAGATTGGAATTGTGTTATTAGGGGGGGGGATGTGGAACCGAGGGGGGCGGGGTGTATGTTGAGCTTGTTACGTAATGTGTTTGGAGACGTGGGGGTTTTGGATGTTGTGGGGAGGGGGGTTGGCAGGTTGAGTATACGTTTGTCAGACGGGATTATGCTGCAAGATTAGATAGGATCTATGCAACGGAAGCTGTACGTGTGTTGGGAGTCAGGACTTTTGATGTGGGGTTTTCTGATCATAGGGCAGTTATAGCAGATCTTGATTGGGAAGGTATGGTTAGGATATGTTACAAAAAACGCGATTCTGAAAGCTTAGAGATCTCCAGTGAATACTAGAAAGGACTGCCCTTCTAGCATCCAGCCTGTTACTGGGTTTTCGTAACAATTAGTCAGTATCCTTGTACAATTATCCATTAGAATTCAGTATGATTCAATAGTGCTTCAGGATTACAACTAGTAGGCTACTAACTAGAGAAATTAAAATTTAATAAATTTATTAAGTCTAGAGGGATATCAAATTAAATTAAATTAATCAATTCAAACAAATTAATAATAATCTCTTCTCTTGTATACAATAGTATTGTGCTGAAAGCACATATCACATTTATAATTCTTAAGTACCGTCTGGTACATTAACATTTAATAAGATATTACAAATATGTACAAGTAAGTGTGTATGTGTGTAAGTGCTCTAAGTAGTTCGCTATGTCTCAAGACTCGACTAGACTTAAACAAGTGACTGACAAAGTCCTCAAATAAACTAACTTCTTGACCAACTGGCTATCAGAACAGTCTGCTTGAACAATAAAAAGAATGCTAAGCCCAATAGCAATATAACAAGCAACTGCGACACAATCAGGACAAGGAGAAAATAAAACGACTCTAAATACGGACCATCAGCAGATCCTCCACAAAAGTCACCAAACTCCCATACTACTGAATCTAAGTTCAGCATAAGAAAATCCCCGACTGTGATAATACACAGATACCAGTACAAGTTAGGTCAGAAGCTACAGCTCAGGACCTGAGTTACTCAGAGTGTCTATGTGACACACAACCTCAGTACAACGTCGAAAACCACTAAGTCTATACAATGTTCTGTGAAGAGAGTTCTACAGAACTAACAAGAATAATGAGACAGACAATCTGTCCGACCACCAAGAGAGTCTAGACCAGACTGAATACTTCAGGCTACAGTGCTACACAGGTACACAACCTACACTCTGCTGCTAAGTACAGTGCTACACAGGTACACAACCTACACTCTGCTGCTAAGTACAGTGCTACACAAGTACACAACCTACACTCTGCTGCTAAGTACAATGCTACACAAGTACACAACCTATACTCTGCTGCTAAGTACAGTGCTACACAAGTACACAACCTACACTCTGCTGCTAAGTACAGTGCTACACAAGTACACAACCTACACTCTGCTGCTAAGTACAGTGCTACACAAGTACACAACCTACACTCTGCTGCTAAGTACAGTGCTACACAAGTACACAACCTACACTCTGCTGCTAAGTACAGTGCTACACAAGTACACAACCTACACTCTGCTGCTAAGTACAGTGCTACACAAGTACACAACCTACACTCTGCTGCTAAGTACAGTGCTACACAGGTACACAACCTACACTCTGCTGCTAAGTACAGTGCTACACAGGTACACAACCTACACTCTGCTGCTAAGTACAGTGCTACACAACCTACACTCTGCTGCTAAGTATAGTGCTACACAGGTACACAACCTACACTCTGCTGCTAAGTACAGTGCTACACAGGTACACAACCTACACTCTGCTGCTAAGTATAGTGCTACACAGGTACACAACCTACACTCTGCTGCTAAGTACAGTGCTACACAGGTACACAACCTACACTCTGCTGCTAAGTACAGTGCTACACAGGTACACAACCTACACTCTGCTGCTAAGTACAGTGCTACACAGGTACACAACCTACACTCTGCTGCTAAGTACAGTGCTACACAGGTACACAACCTACACTCTGCTGCTAAGTACAGTGCTACACAGGTACACAACCTACACTCTGCTGCTAAGTACAGTGCTACACAAGTACACAACCTACACTCTGCTGCTAAATACAGTGCTACACAAGTACACAACCTACACTCTGCTGCTAAGTACAGTGCTACACAGGTACACAACTTACACTCTGCTGCTAAGTACAGTGCTACACAAGTTTTTTTTATATTTTTATTAAAAATTTCAAGTATATAACAATGGAGGTCAAGGGATCAACAGTATGAACCTCCCAGCACACTTATTCATCCTATATCAAGGTTTATTTACAAAAACTATCCGTTATTGGCAAATGCCTCACCACATACTGTTAAACCTGTTAACACCCTCCACCTGCGCAATGTACAAATACTGGGCACGTATGTATACGTGAGTGGGTGTGGGTGGGTGTGAGTTGGACCTGACTAGTTTGTGCTGCTGGGTCTGGTACAGTGCTCCATCGTTGACTGGGAATGACCAGACTGGATGGGTCATTGGGATAATCCGGGGGGGGGACATGGACTTGCTCCGCGTGGGTCAGTAGGCCTGTTGCAGTGTTCCTTCTTTCTTATGTCCTTATGTTCTTAAGTAAAAATGACCCCCCCAGACCCCGAACCACCCATCAAATCCCTTAAAAAAAAGTAGCGTACAATAGGAACTCCAGATACTACGTGCTCTAAATAACACCTGTGAAAGCTTTGTGTCATGATACAAAGGATGACAAACCCTATTTCTTAAAAAGGTGCAGTCCACCTAGAAGCATGAATTCTGATTATCTTATACAGTACAGTGTTTGTAGATGAATGGTTCAGAGAACCGACATGTTGATAAATTAGACACATGTGCAACTCTTGGGTATCTTTATTGAGGAAACGTTTCACCACACAGTGGCTTCATCAGTCCATACAAAGGAGAATCTTGAAGAACAGGAGGAGAATGAGGTAATCAGTCCCTCAACCTTGAGTCGATGTGGTCAGTATTCTATTCAAGATTGATGGACTGACCACATCGACTCAAGGTTGAGGGACTGATTACCTCATTCTCCTCCTGTTCTTAAAGATTCTCCTTTGTATGGACTGATGAAACCACTGTGTGGCGAAACGTTTCCTCAATAAAGATACCCAAGAGTTGCACATGTGTCTAATTTATCAACAGTACAATGTTCATGACCAACACACCTACATGAACGTGTATGCAATCCTGCCACACACAATGCATTTATCTTAATAAAATATGTATTTCCACAAAACCAATATACCTATTACATATTGCCTTACATAATACATTTAAACCGAGAACTTGAAGCTGCTGCAACTAACCCATCTCTTTGGGAAGGACCTACTTCCACTGGGGAATCCCGCCTACCAGTGACTGCCCTCGTCTGCTGCCCGTCCCTATCAACTGACGCCTATATAAACCTCCAGTCTTCTTGTCTTTGCTCCAGATTCTCCTCCACCACGATGCTGTGAACACTAACTCCAAGGCTGAGGGACTGATTACCTCATCTTTTGTATATAGTTCTACTGTCTTCCTATTATGTCCTAGACTCTGTATTGATAAAGCCACTGGATGGCGAAACGTCTACAATAAAGATATCCAGATGTTGCACATGTGTCTTAACTTTCATAAGAAAAAAGATGACTTTATACATAATCTTAATATAGTACAACCCTCCCCTGAACATACGTTGATACACAACATAAAAGATATAATCCTAACTAGGCCCTCTGAATCATTGTGTGTGAGGCCTAATGTATAAAATCCAGTCTCTCATAAATTAAAATCCTTGCCATATTACTCTTGAACTTATTTATACTTCCCACCATCCCAGTACACAGATACTGTGTCATACAGACTGGTTATAAATGACCATAATTTTTAAAGGGGTGGACCGGTAAGCCAGCGGAAGGCCTCGGTCAGATGACCAAAAGCTCCAAAGGCGGGTCATCATCTAAGACCCGCGTCAGGAAACATTTGTCCTGTTTCCTGACGAACCTTACCTAACCTAACCTAACCTAACCTAACTGTGTCATAGAAAGCGCACAGTACAAGAAAGGAAACCCTCCCTTGTATCAAATCATATTCCAAACAAACTAACGGCTTACAATAGTAACACCAGTTAATAAGTGCTCTATATAGCGCCTATGAAAACATTATATACGATTACATAGGCTGGCCAAACCAACCTTAAAAGTGTGACGTCCATTATGAACCACTAAATACAGATATTCCTGGTATAAACCTTGGTAATAAATACCGACAAGTTGGTTTAGAAAGACACGTAAGCAAACACTATGACATATTTATTAGAAAACGTTTCGGTCCTGGGACCTTGATCACTTCAAGGTCCCAGGACCGAAACGTTTTCTAATAAATATGTTATAGCGTTTGCTTACGTGTCTTTCTAAACCAACAGATATTCCTAATAATATCACACCAACCATTGGTCATGTCCTACACTCTTACATGAACACACAGACATTCCTACCACACAAGTGCTTTATGGTCATACCTGCGTGCACACCTTGTATACATACAATGTTGTAGTGTTCCAATACACTACGTACATTTGTTACCCATGAACTTCACACCACACATGTATTATACCACCACCTACACCTCACTCACACCACAGGCAAAGCCTATATGTTACAGGACCATATCCAAACCACACGCACTAGACACCCTTCCACACTTTCCACCCTCGGGAAACTAGCCCGCCGCTACCCCTTACTTTATACCTAAATCCCTTAAATCCTTCAACCGAAAATTCCGGTAACCCTCAGTTAAAGCTTTCTCCCATCTTCCCCCATAAAGTTCCCTATTGCGACACTTAGGTCGCCGCTAACACCCTTATTCATTCATCCACACCCACCTCCCTCATGGCCCAAGACATATAAAATCATTGACCACATATGCAACCACATTCACCACCATCTGACTCATCCCACCTATATCTAAACTTAACACCTGCAAAAACCTGTAACCCTCCCCCACGCACTAACCTAAACACCCTACCTAACAATACACGCACACCTTCTATACAATTACAAAAATCCACAGCATGAAAAATAGTCTCCAGACATCCACATGCTTTACACTCCCCACCCTCTCTTAGTCTCCTATTAAATAACACAACCCCAGACGGCAAGATCCCATGTAAAAATCTAAACACTACCTCCTGTACACCCGGTTTAACATGCAATTGCCGTAGACATTTCCATATGACTCCCCAAGCATACAGTGAGTATGTCCCCTCAACTGCCGCCATCACTGACCCACCTCACCCTCTCAAGAACCCTCAATTTGAGGCTAGACGGATCCCTCACTGTCATTAAAACTCTCAACATTGCCTCACCAATCATTAAATCCCTGTGGAAAAAGACACTTATGTACAGTTCAGGACATTTATTAAAGGAAACGTTTCGCCACGAGTGGCTTCTTCAGGACTGAAGAAGCCACTCGTGGCGAAACGTTTCCTTTAATAAATGTCCTGAACTGTACATAAGTGTCTTTTTCCACATCTTGTCGGTATCACCATACCATTTCCTCATTAAATCCCTACCCCCGACCACCATTGCATATCCTTGTGCAGTCTCTCAAGCCCCTCTCCCCTCGCCCCCCTCCCTCATATAACCCAGGTTTAGGTACAAACTCGTCATCCTTTTTTTAGAGGTATAAGCCCCAGTCCCCCCTGACCAACGGGAAGTGTCACCACCCCTCTACTTAGCCATTCGCAACCCAATCCCTATATAAATCTGAAAACCCCATGTTGCAAACATTGCACCTCTCGTCGCCTCAATGGGTACATTACCACCACGTGCCATAGCTTGCTATACATAAGGACGTTCGTTGCAATAACCCTTTGATGCAGCGTTAGCTGCACCGCCCTCAAACCGCCAAATCTTTTCAAAACCCCATCCATGATGCGCATCGAATTTACCTCTTGTGCGACCCTTTCATCTCTCACGTACACTATTCCACATATCAATCGTTGATCCACCACACTCCACCCACCCTCTACAGTCCCATCTCTATGTACTCTATCCCCAAGGTCCATATACACTTGGACTTCGCTACATTAATTTTCATCCCGGTAGCCTCACCAAACACGTCCACCACCCTGCCTACCCTATGCAAATTCGTATCATCCCTCACCAAAACAGTCGTGTCATCCACATATCCCACTATACCCGCCCCTTCCTCTCGTTCAGCACCCTCCCAACCTCCCGCGAGACACCACCTAACTGCCCTATAAAAGTGATCCTGGAGACACGCAAACAATATTTGCGACAGAGGGCATCCGTGTTGCAATCCCCTTCCCATCTGAATGTTAACACCTAGCCTTCCGTTAACCTGTACTCTCATAGACGCTCCCTGATACAATGTTTTTACCCAGGATATAATTTCCATCCCGAAACCCTGCCAACGCATGAAACTCCATAATGCTTCCCTTTCTATGCTACCCTAAGCCGCCCTCCAATCCAATGCCAAAACACCCACATCCCCAACTCCCCCCGCTTCTCTATAAAACTTCGGATCATACCATGCCCATCATGCATTGACCTTCCCGACACCCCATATTGTCCTCTATCAATTACCTTGCCTATCACCTGTTTGATTCTATTCCCTAATATTCTTGCAAATAACTTACAATCGCTGCAAATAAGCAAAAGAGCCCGGTAATCCTCTACCATGGTCTGTTCACCTTTCGGGACTAATACCACGACAGCAGTCCTTTGCTGCTCACCCATTACTCTATCAGCCTTCATTATAATGAGCAACCTTACTAAAAACCCTCTCAATACTCTCCAATTCCTGACACAAAAATCGTTAGGCAGCCCATCTACACCCAGCGCCTTACCTAAACTCGCCCCCAACAATACACGCCAAATCTCACATTCCGTGATCAGCCCTTCCAATGTCTCCTGATCTGTACCATCAATCTCAAACCATACCACGGGCGGGATTGAACCCGCGGTCAGAGAGTCTCAAAACTCTGACCGCGGGTTCAATCCCGCCTGTGGTATGGTTTGTTTGCAATCGTGTCATTACGATTTCGCGAGCCATCAATCTCACACTGCACAAATCCTCCCATTTCCTGTAACACCACCTCTCGTATATATGACTTAAACCATGCATCTACATATCCACTCATACCCTCAGTCGTCGCTAAAACCTGCCCCTCCCTATACCCTTCCATCCCCACATATACAGTTAACCCCATCATCTCTTTTGCTGCTCTCCTCTTGTGCTGGCCCCTCAACATGCATGCCGAAGGCAGATCACCCCATAGCACCTCTTCCCTTCCACCCAAAACTCACACATCAAATTGTTCGTTTTGCAAATCCCTAATACCCTCCTTTAATCCCTCAATATTGTCCAACGGATAACTGGCACTCCCACGTTCATAGCAAGCTTGCAACTGCCCTTCAAGATAGCGTTGATACCCGTACTTCAACCGATTGTATTCCCTCCCACTATGGACATAGAAACCCCTAATACATGTTTTCACCACCGAGCCCCACCAACTAACCAGATCACTATTCCCAGGTGCCTCTGCCACCAACCCCTCCCACAATTGCACAAAAGACTGTCAGCACTCTTCTTCCTGCAACAACTTCACATTTAACTTCCAATATCCTGTACTTCTTGGCAACCCCTCCCAACCTATATTCGCCAAAACACCCCTATGATCTGAAAATACCACATCCATCACCCACACACTGTGCACTCCAACTGTGTTGGGCATGTACAATCGATCCAGCCTAGCCACATACGTGCTCCACCACCCCACCTTCCCCAACGTCCATCAACCCTACCCCGGATAACAATTCCCCCCAAATCCCCAAACAATACCCTGCCCCTCTCGGTTCAACATCCTTATGCCTTATTACACAATTCCAATCACTTCCTATAATGGCTACTCCCGGCAACCCACGCAATATACTAGAACTTCCCTCACAAATTTATTCTTCGTACGTCCATCTCCCTCTGCTGGGCCATACAATCACACCACCGTCATCTGTACCCGACTCCATAACCCATCCATATGAATAACCCTCCCCTTCCCCTCTTACAATGCAGCACAACCAACAGGCTAGTTTCCTTCACCAGAATGGCTACACCTCCTTTCAACCTAATTGCATGCTCAACATACACATTATATCCATCCACCTTCAACTCATATCCCGGTCTATAATTGTGTTCCTGCAAGAACACAACGTCGACACCATGATACACCAAATATTCACTGAACCACACACACTTTCTCTACGACCTCAAGCCGTTAATATTCAATGTCAATCACTTAAAGCCGACAAAGGGGGTTTCCCTCTCGACACTAATACCGACTTATCACCTGATCGTCTTGTTGTACCCCTTTCCCTCCCCCCCTTCTGGACACTCTTACCCAACCCCTGCCCCTGAGTGCCACTGGAACCTCTCTGCATGACATCTGCCCATGTTTTCTTCCCAGGGCGCTGTGTGGGCATAAGCACTTCCTCAGAATCAGAATATGCAGCTGCACACTTCCATGTTGTACCCTCGACCTGCATCATGTCATCCGGCGCGGTGCCCTGATGAACCTCCACTTCCACTGTTCGCACCAGCAAGGCATCCCTGTCACACACCTCAGGCCGAGCTGCCTTCACCATGCCCTCCTCCACAGCAGACCCAAGACCCAGATCTGTACCCTCCTCCTGACAAAGACTCTCATTTCCCAAAAATTCACCCAACGCCGATGCTATTGTTGCTTCCACATCGCTGTCAGCCACTTCCGGGATAACCTCATCCAACACTTGTATGATGTCCAAGGAAGGGAAGTTCCCCTCTCGTGGCACCTGCCGTGTCCATCTCCGCTGCCCTCTCAACCTCCTCACTCCATCATGACAAACTCTGCGGAGGCAGTGTCGCATATGGCTGATCTTGGCCCGCACTCTTCTCCACGTCGTTGCTGCTGTTCCTTATCACCACGTCCCCTACCACACTGCGCAGCAAGGTGGTCATACGACCCGCACAATCAACAGGTACGGCGTTGCCCAGCATGTCGCAAACACCCATATTCGAAAATCATCCAGCACCACGTACGATGGTATAGGATGATGGAGCATCATCTTTACGGAGTACGTGCCCTCAGGTATCCCCACATATGGCCTGGCCGACCACCTTCCTGCAGTGGCCGTACGTATTGTACCGCATTTACTCATTGCGAAACGGATGTCAGATGCATCCGCCTCGAACGGCACATTCCTGATCTTAACCCATGTGTAGTAGCGTGAAACATTGTGCATCCACACTGTCACAGCATGATTAACAGGTATGGCAACCTCATGAAACTTATCCACCACTGCCTCATACACACTTGCCGAGCTGAATTTCACAAAAATCCTCTTCATGCCATTCAGTGCCACTCCACAAATCTCGTTGGCTATGCCATATGTATCATGGATTATTGTAGGCAGAAGTAGCTCTGTAGACGGCCCTGTCACAGCTCCACTGGTCAATTCAATACAAACTGTATTGATACGACGCCGGCTAGTCAGCGCCATGTTGCAAAAATATAACTGCCACCAGACAACTCCAGGGGGCAGCAGCAGTGCATGTCCTCTCCACTCAAGTGTTGAGAGACGAATCAGAACTACAATTGACAGAACACAACCTGCTCACTGCTACACTGTACAGAGCTACAAAACCTACACTCAGTAACAAATCATTGCCGGACTAATAAGTTTTATTTGTAACCGACCAACATAAATTCAAAATGGTAAATCAACACATAGTAACAGGGTCCTCTATGAACACCAGGTATCCCCAGCTGTACAGAACACTACAAACATTAACGAAAGTACATTAAGTGGGAGACAATACACATAAGGTGTGCAGTCCTAGAGAAAATCCACAACACTATAGTGGATGACTAAACATGCCAACAAACAACATAACATGGTTATTATAGTAATTAGGGAATGCCTAATCAATAGATGTTGCAACTAATTCAACTTAAAAGTACACACCATGAAGGTGCAGAGAAATGACAGTATACGATACTATGCTATCGCCTTTGCGGAGCCTTATTCTACACCAAACCAAAGACACTATCCAACTTGGCTGGTTGCAGTAATGTATTATAACATACCTACACTATACACAACAGCCTGCTACAAAAAGCTGGCCTCCAGAACTCCCCCTTAAGTCCTCAAAAGCCACCTCCCTCCTTTGTGTCTCAGCCTAAAAGAATGTACACTGCACCCTGCGGGGCTTCGCCATCACCTTCTACACATTCCCCGTCGTGGCAAGTATCACAGCCAATCATACTTTCTAAGCACGTGCTCATGCCATACAAGAATATCCCAGACACTGACAGGCTGTACCAAGGAGACCTGAGATATGAGAACCATTGACGGCCGGTACACACTCAGGGACACAGTAATGATCGGCATGATCGATGTTACACCCCCCCCCCCACTGCTGCTAAGTACAATGCTACACTCCTACCCCCCCACAAGTGTAAACCGTCCACTTCAACTGGCTATACACAACATCAAAATCTCGTTCACTTAAACATCACTAACACAAACACAAAACCCAGGCGACATCTGACACTATATATACAAGTGATACCTAAACACACCCCTAGTTAAAAATAGTTAATACCTCATTGTTGTGATAATGGTACATTGATCATTTACAATTATACACAAAATATATATACATATGGAGGTAGACACGTATGGTTACATGGAACAAAAATGTCTACTGGTACTAGTCCAGTACATTCATAATGGCGTTATTCCTCCCAAACAACACAATCCACAACCTAACCTTCAAATGTCCTATGGTACAATATCAAAGGTGTTCATATTGCTGAAGCTAACACGATACAGTGCACACTTCGACCCCCCTACATACATGATACAGTGCACACTTCGACCCCCCTACACACACGATACAGTGCACACTTCGACCCCCCTACACACGATACAGTGCACACTTCGACCCTACACACACGATACAGTGCACACTTCGACCCCCCTACATACATGATACAGTGCACACTTCGACCCCCCTACACACACGATACAGTGCACACTTCGACCCCCCTACACACACGATACAGTGCACACTTCGACCCCCCTACACACACGATACAGTGCACACTTCGACCCCCTACATACATGATACAGTGCACACTTCGACCCCCCTACACACACGATACAGTGCACACTTCGACCCCCTATGCACACAACGCAACGCACACTTCGACCCCCCTACACACACGATACAGTGCACACTTCGACCCCCCTATGCACACAACGCAACGCACACTTCGACCCCCCTACACACACGATACAGTGCACACTTCGACCCCCCTACACACACGATACAGTGCACACTTCGACCCCCCTACACACACGATACAGTGCACACTTCGATCCCCCTACATACATGATACAGTGCACACTTCGACCCCCCTACACACACGATACAGTGCACACTTCGACCCCCCTACATACATGATACAGTGCACACTTCGACCCCCCTACACACGATACAGTGCACACTTCGACCCCCCTACATACATGATACAGTGCACACTTCGACCCCCCTACACACACGATACAGTGGACACTTCGACCCCCCTAAGCACACGACACAACGCACACTTCGACCCCCCTACACACACGATACAGTGCACGCTTCGACCCCCTACATACATGATACGGTGCACACTTCGACCCCCCCTACACACACGACAAGGCACACTTCGACCCCCCTACATACATGATACAGCGCATACTTCGACCCCCTACACACTCAATACAGTGCACACTTCGACCCCCCTACATGCATGATACTGTGCACACTTCGACCCCCCTACACACATGACAACGCACACTTCGACCACCCTACACACACGATACAGTGCACACTTCGACCCCCCTACATACACGACACAGTGCACACTTCATCTCCCTACACATATGATACAGTGCACACTTCGACCCCCCTACATACACGACACAACGCACACTTCGACCCCCCTACACACACGACACAACGCACACTTCGACCCCCTACACACACGATACAGTGCACACTTCGACCCCCCTACACACACGATACAGTGCACACTTCGACCCCCCTACATACATGATACAGTGCACACTTCGACCCCCCTACACACGATACAGTGCACACTTCGACCCCCCTACATACATGATACAGTGCACACTTCGACCCCCCTACACACACGATACAGTGCACACTTCGACCCCCCTATGCACACAACGCAACGCACACTTCGACCCCCCTACACACACGATACAGTGCACACTTCGACCCCCCTATGCACACAACGCAACGCACACTTCGACCCCCCTACACACACGATACAGTGCACACTTCGACCCCCCTACACACACGATACAGTGCACACTTCGACCCCCCTACACACACGATACAGTGCACACTTCGATCCCCCTACATACATGATACAGTGCACACTTCGACCCCCCTACACACACGATACAGTGCACACTTCGACCCCCCTACATACATGATACAGTGCACACTTCGACCCCCCTACACACGATACAGTGCACACTTCGACCCCCCTACATACATGATACAGTGCACACTTCGACCCCCCTACACACACGATACAGTGGACACTTCGACCCCCCTAAGCACACGACACAACGCACACTTCGACCCCCCTACACACACGATACAGTGCACGCTTCGACCCCCTACATACATGATACGGTGCACACTTCGACCGCCCCTACACACACGACAACGCACACTTCGACCCCCCTACATACATGATACAGCGCATACTTCGACCCCCTACACACACGATACAGTGCACACTTCGACCCCCCTACACACTCAATACAGTGCACACTTCGACCCCCCTACATGCATGATACAGTGCACACTTCGACCCCCCTACACACATGACAACGCACACTTCGACCCCCCTACACACACGATACAGTGCACACTTCGACCCCCCTACATACACGACACAGTGCACACTTCAACCCCCTACACATATGATACAGTGCACACTTCGACCCCCTACACACACGATACAGTGCACACTTCGACCCCCTACACACACGATACAGTGCACACTTCGACCCCCACAAACACGATACAGTGCACATTTCGACCCCCACAAACACGATACAGTGCACATTTCGACCCCCACAATCACAATACAGTGCACACTTCGACCCCCACAATCACAATACAGCGCACACTTCGACCCCCACAATCACAATACAGCGCACACTTCGACCCCCACAATCACAATACAGCGCACACTTCGACCCCCACAATCACAATACAGCGCACACTTCGACCCCCACAATCACAATACAGCGCACACTTTCACCTCCACAATCACAATACAGCGCACACTTCGACCCCCACAATCACAATACAGCGCACACTTCGACCCCCACAATCACAATACAGCGCACACTTCGACCCCCACAATCACAATACAGTGCACACTTCGACCCCCACAATCACAATACAGCGCACACTTCGACCCCCACAATCACAATACAGTGCACACTTCGACCCCCACAATCACAATACAGTGCACACTTCGACCCCCACAATCACAATACAGCGCACACTTCGACCCCCACAATCACAATACAGTGCACACTTCGACCCCCACAATCACAATACAGTGCACACTTCGACCCCCCTACACACACACACACATCGGCCTGACGACACTGGAGGACAGGAGGGTCAGGGGAGACATGATAACGACATATAAAATACTGCGTGGAATAGACAAGGTGGACAAGGACAGGATGTTCCAGGGAGGGGACACAGAAACAAGAGGCCACAATTGGAAGTTGAAGACACAAATGAGTCAGAGAGATAGTAGGAAGTATTTCTTCAGTCATAGAGTTGTAAGGCAGTGGAATAGCCTAGAAAATGACGTAGTGGAGGCAGGAACCATACACAGTTTTAAGACGAGGTTTGATAAAGCTCATGGAGCGGGGAGAGAGAGGGCCTAGTAGCAACCGGTGAAGAGGCGGGGCCAGGAGCTAGGACTCGACACCTGCAACCACAAATAGGTGAGTACAAATAGGTGAGTACACACACACACACACACACACTTCGTAGTGGAGGCAGGAACCATACACAGTTTTAAGACGAGGTTTGATAAAGCTCATGGAGCGGGGAGAGAGAGGGCCCAGTAGCAACCGGTGAAGAGGCGGGGCCAGGAGCTAGGACTCGACCCTTGCAACCACAAATAGGTGAGTACAAATAGGTGAGTACACACACAGGAGAAATGTGCCACCAACCTTAACAACCAAAACAGTAATTAACGATAATTAACGTATCATAATACGTTTGTAACTAATAAACACTTACAAACAGCATAGCACATTATCACCTTAAAAAACGCGACATAAACATCCACATAAGAAAAGTTTATACACCTCTGCTGGACAGATTATTTATACCTGCCAGAGATTATATTCTTAATAACTTTACCACTCTAAGTACAGGTCCATAATATTGTCTGAGGATCAGGTTATGAATAGTTTAAGTTTTATATTGTAAACTGTTTACACAACACGTGGTTCACCTTGAAATATATTTGACAATCACACCCCAAAAAATCATTATGTCTCCAGTGCATTAGTCAAGAAGATTGTCCCCGAACGCTTGAGAGACGTGGTAGGACCCCAGGTTTACTGAAGCAGCGATGCGGTGGGACACCCTTGCAGACTCTTCCAGTAGACCAGCTCCTTCCAAAGAGCACCAACAGTCCCACTGGGACAAACCGATCATGGAAAAAATCGCCAACACAAAACTCATCAATGCTTCAGAAAAGGACAAAGTTCATCTCCTAGCGGTGAAGGCACCACACTCGGGAGATTTCCTTCTAGCTGTTCCCAATTCCTCCCTGGGTAATCGACTCGACCCACAGGCCATTCGGATTGGTGTTGCTCTTCGTCTAGCTGCCCCCATACTCACCAAACATAGGTGTACTTGCGGCAGGGCGACAGCTGATCAATTCGGACTTCATGGTCTCGTGTGTCACACAGAAGCGAAGTATGCCAGACATGAGGAGGTCAGTGACATCATAAAGAGAAGCCTCGCCACAGCCCGTTGCCCAGCTCAACGGGAACCCCAAGTACAGAGGTCTGATGGAAGTCAAAAGCGTCCTGATGGAGCCACTATGCTACCTTGGAAGGATGGAAAGCAGATTGCCTGGGACTACACCTGTGTCGCCACATTGGCAGACACCTACTTGCCATACTCCGTAGTGGAAGGGGGTGGAGCTGCCAGCCACAGGGAGACCCAGAAGATCCGCAAATATGAAGACCTTCCCCCTTGTTATAACTTCATTCCAATAGGGTCGGAGACCCTTGGAGCATGGGGCAAGTGTGCTCTAAAGTTCCTCAAAGAGCTGGGTGAAAAGCTCATCATAGAAATCAAGGACCACAGGGCGACCAGCTTCCTCTTTCAGAGACTCAGTGTTGCGATCCAGAGAGGAAATGCCTGCAGCATTCTGGTCACTTGGCCCACCGCCGGGGAGCTGTACGAAGTATTTCAGATGTAGCTCTGAGTTACCTATGTTGTTTTACTTTCTATTGTATTTTTGTGAATGTTTTTTTCAATGTATTTTGTCTTTAAAAAATATATATATTAAATACAGTGGGTGGTAGGAGAAAATTCTCAGCTTCAGGGAGAACCTTGAGTTTTCCCTGAAGCAAATTTATTCTTTTCTCTGAGAATGAGGGTCCCCAGGACAGTTCTAGAGGTGGTACCTCCCTATATTTTTATTAATATATATATATATATATATATATATATATATATATATATATATATATATATATATATATATATATATATATATATATATATATATGTCGTGCCGAATAGGCAGAACTTGCGATCTTGGCTTAAATAGCAACGTTCATCTTGCCATATAGGACAAGTGAAAATTTGTGTATGCAATAATTTCGCCAAAATCATTCTGACCCTAACGAAAAAAAATATATTTCACTGTGTTTGTTTAGTATTAAATTATTGTAAACAAATCTAAAATATATTTAGTTGGGTTAGGCTAAAATAAATTGCGTTTGTTATAATAAGGTTAGGTAAGTTTTCTAAGTTCCTTTTGGTGCAAAATTATAATTTTTTACATCAACATTAATGAAAAAAATATATCTTTAAACGTATAAGAGAAAATTTTAGAAAGGACTTAATTTTGAATGAGTTCTTGCTAATTGACCAGTTTTACATATTCGGCACGACAGACATATATATATATATATATATATATATATATGTGTATATATATATATATATATATATATATATATATATGTGTATATATATATATATATATATATATATATATATATATATATATATATATATATATATATATATATATATATATATATATATATGCGCAAAAGAATGAGAACCAATATTGAGGTCACGCCCTTACTGTTTCACCGTTACCTATATATTTCTTCACATACACATTCCTTATACTCGTCCCTATAATAACCCTTGAATATCCTCATCAACACACACACACACACACACACACACACACACACACACACACACACACACACACACACACACACGTGTACATATACACACTACCACCCAGTTTAAACTGAACCAACTTTCGACACAACAATGTTGTGCATCCCACACATTCCACATACATGCTGAACCCCCATTTCTTGAAACCCCAACGAAACCCCGTTACCCCATTCTCCCCACCCACCATTAGCTCAGTACCCTCCAGGAGGATCAGGCAGGACTACAAAGAAACCTGGACAGACTGCAAGACTGGTCCAGCAACTGGTTCTTCGAATTTAACCCCACCAAATGTATAGTCATGAAGATGGGGAAAGGGCAAAGAAGACCGAAAACAAAGTACAGTCTAGGTGGCCAAAGACTACAAACCTCACTCAAAGAAAAGGATCTTGGGGTGAGTATAACACCGATCATATCTCCTGAGGCACACATCAACCAGATAACTGAAGCATATGGGCGCCTGGCAAACCTGAGAATAGCATTCCGATACCTCAGTAAGGAATTGTTTAAGACTGTATGCCGTGTACGTCAGGCCCATATTGGAGTATGCAGCACCAGTTTGGAATCCACACCTGGTCAAGCACGTCAAGAACTTGGAGAAGGTGCAAAGGTTTGCAACAAGACTCGTCCTAGAAATAAGGGGATTGTCCTACGATGATAGGTTAAGGGAAATTGGCCTGACGACACTGGAGGACAGGAGGGTCAGGGGAGACATGATAACAACATATAAAATACTGCACGGAATAGACAAAGTGGACAAAGACAGGATGTTCCAGAGATGGGACACAGAAACAAGGGGTCACAATTGGAAATTGAAGACATCTATGAGTCAAAGGGATGTTAGGAAGTATTTCATTAGTCACAGAGTTGTCAGGAAGTGGAATAGTCTGGCAAGTGAGATAGTGAAGGCAGGAACCATACCAAATTTTAGGACGAGGTTTGATAAACCTGGAGTAGGGAGAGAGAGGACCTAGTAGCAATCAGCGAAGAGGCGGGGCCAGGAGCTATGAATCAACCCCTGCAACCACAACTAGGTGAGTACACACTCAGAGCTGAAAGAGGTTTGGACACAGTCCATACTTACTCATAATACCCAATGTTACTCTGACATGACTAGCAGTGACAGCAACACGGACAACCGTTAATTATCTGTTGTTGACAACTCAGAATCGCTTCCTGTATGAAACTCGTCCTGCACGAAACTAAGCTTAATCAAATTACAATTAAATTTGAGATTCATAATTATACAATGACCGATATAATGCATTTTTAACTGCCTCTAATACAAGGATACCTCTTGAAATGCAAATATACAAAACGAAGAGGAATTGATCGATATTCAGGCGTTCCTCGAAACCCGATCCCCTCAGGGAAGGTTCCTTGATGTTGGTCAGGGGCTCTTAATTTAGGGAATTGGATCTGTGCTCCAGTTCCCCGAATTAAGTCTGAATGACTTCCACATCCTCCCCCCCCCAGGCGCTGTATAATCCTACGGGTTTAGCGCTTCCCCTTGATTATAATGACAAATTTGAAGCCCGATACACATTTTCTGGCCAATGGTATTACACTGATTTTAGGGTAAGTTTTGTGGTGCTGATTACGAATGTCTTTCCTTCATTGGCTCTAGTTCTTGGTATATTTCGTATTCCTTTACGAAACATATGAAAAATATATTGGTCATGCGGGGCTAAATTACAAATCGCATTGAAATTAATTTTAAGATTATGCAAAAGTCACTATATGTATTATATAATAGCACTCAATTCTATTTAATAATGGATTACCATAGTAAGATAAATCAGATAGATTGAGACACTTATGCAGCATATGGGAATCTTTATTCAGGAAACGTTTCGCCACACAGTGGCTTCAACAGTCCAATACAAAGAGGACATACAAAGAGGAAGGCGTAAGGAGAGGAGGAGAATGAGGTAATCAGTCCCTCAACCTGGAGTCGATGTGTTCAGTCCATCCAAGATTGATGGACTGAACACATCGACTCCAGGTTGAGGGACTGATTACCTCATACTCCTCCTCTCCTTACGCCTTCCTCTTTGTATTGGACTGTTGAAGCCACTGTGTGGCGAAACGTTTCCTGAATAAAGATTCCCATATGCTGCATAAGTGTCTCAATCTTCAACTTGTCGGTTTTTCAAACCATTCATCACATAAATCAGATACCATTAATTACTGCATGTGTAAATGTTGCTTGTATGATTTTCTTGTATAGTGATTAGCACAGTTTTGTTGAGTGAGCAATTGAAAGAGATGCATATTGGTTACCACTGTGCAATAAGACATTTCATGCTTCTAATGGAGCTGTCTATAAAGAGCCGCCAATCTCCTGCTCTATATACAAGGCCCATTCTAATTCCATCAATATAACGGCATTTGTCTTTGCAAACATACAGGATCTAAACCCTTCAACAAACAAAATTCCATACACCACTGCACTGCTCATGGAGTCAAATGCAATTGCAGCATTCACAGAGACCCCCATAAAGGATCATTTTTGACATCGTATTATGGATCCTAGGTTATAACAATCAGATGCGACAGACTAAACAGGCAACAAGGGAGGGTTGGCCTGTATGTCACAGAGACGCTCATTTGCTCAGAACTACTAAACACCTCAAATGATGTAGTTGAAGTTCTGGCGGTAAAGATTGAAAACGAAAACCTTGTCATTGTGGTAGTATACATGCCTCCAGATGTAACTTCCCAGAAATTCCAGGAGCAGCTTGTGAAATTGAAACTGAAGATGAATGGTTCAGATAACCGACATGTTGATAAATTAGACACATGTACAACTCTTGGGAATCTTTATTGAGGAAACGTTTCGCCACACAGTGGCTTCATCAGTCCATACGAAGGAGAAACTTGAAGAACAGGAGGAGAATGAGGTAATCAGTCCCTCAACCTTGAGTCGATGTGTTCAGTCCATCAATCTTGAGTAGAATACGGCATATGAGCGGAGAAGGAGCTTATAAACCGTATGGCAGGAGAGGTGCAGCAGTCATAGGTGGTGTCACATTTGTTCAATGTGGAAGTAGGTCGTGCCCAAGGGTTAGGCAAGCGAAGAATTCCTAAGTATTAAGATCCCAAGAAGTTGCAGTGTCTGACAGATTTGTAGATGAATGGTTCAGAGAACCGACATGTTGATAAATTAGACACATGTGCAACTCTTGGGAATCTTTATCAACATGTCGGTTCTCTGAACCATTCATCTTCAAATCTGTCAGACAATGCAACTTCTTGGGATCTTAATACTTAGGAATTCTTCGCTTGCCTAACCCTTGGGCACGACCTACTTCCACATTGAACAAATGTGACACCACCTATGACTGCTGCACCTCTCCTGCCATACGGTTTATAAGCTGCTTCTCCGCTCATATGCCGTATTCTATTCAAGATTGATGAACTGAACACATCGACTCAAGGTTGAGGAACTGATTACCTCATTCTCCTCCTGTTCTTCAAGTTTCTCCTTCGTATGGACTGATGAAGCCACTGTGTGGCGAAACGTTTCCTCAATAAAGATTCCCAAGAGTTGTATATGTGTCTAATTTATCGAAATTGAAACTGGCTGGCCCAATGGCTTACACATCGGTCTGGAGTTTTGAGACTCTCTAATCACGGGTTCCAACCCCACCCGTGGTATGGTTTGTTAAGAGCCTCAAAGACTAGAAAATACGAAACTCCAAGGCCGAGGGACTGATTACCTCATCTTTTGTATATAGTTCTACTGTCTTCCTATTATGTCCTAGAATCTGTATTGATAAAGCCACTGGATGGCGAAACGTCTACAATAAAGATATCCAGATGTTGCACATGTGTCTTAACTTTCATATTGTCGGTATTTTATACCTTTCTTGCACAACTAGAAAATACGTTGGACCTCATCTTCACTAACAATGATGATCTGATATGTAATATAACCATATCAAAGACAATACACTCAGATCACACCATTATAGAGGTACAGACATGTATGCACAGGGCTCTTGACCAGCAAAATGTGATCAGTCATGAGGGCGTCTTCACAAAATTCGATTTCAATAACAAAAACATACAATAGGAACAAGTGAACCGTGTCCTAAATGAAACGAACTGGGAAGATATCCTAAACAACACGGATCCGAACCTTTGCCTAGATAAAATAAACTCTGTGGTTCTTGAGATCTAGTCTAGGCACATTTCGTTAAGAAAAAAAAAAGAGAAACCATACCACGGGCGGGATTTGAACCCGCGGTCAGAGAGTCTCAAAACTCCAGACCGTTGCGTTAGCCACTGGACCAGCCAGCCACAATAAGATTCGTCCAACTAGGTATATTTCTACACTAACGCGACGGTCTGGAGTTTTGAGACTCTCTGACCGCGGGTTCAAATCCCGCCCGTGGTATGGTTTGTTTGCAATCGTGTCATTACGATTTCGTGAGTCAAAAAGAAAGAGAAGACGTAAACTAGAGACGCTCCCTGTACAGACGAAGGGGAAGAGTCACAGAGCTGCTGAGAGGGGCCAATATATCTGAAATACAAAGAGAGGAACTAGTCAATGAAACTGCAAATATCAAACTTAAGCTGAAGGAGTCTTACAGGAGACAAGAATCACAGGAAGAACTAAAAACCATAAATGAAATTGAAAAAATCTTCTCTTATGCGAAATCTAAGGGAAACAGCAACATCCAGTATAGGATCCCTGCTTAGGCGAGATGAGACATACACAGATGACAGCCAAGAAATGAGTGAGATACTAAAGTCCCAATGTGACTCAGTGTTCAGTGAGCCGCTACCCAGACTAAGGGTCGACAATTCAAATGAATTCTTAATGAACGAAATGCAAAATTTGGTCATCTCATAAATCTGGATATTATTTTAACACCACAAGACTTTGATAAGGCAATAAATGGGATGCCCATGCACTCTGCCCCAGGCCCAGACTCATCCGTGTTCATCAAGAACTGCAAGAAGCCCCTGTCACGTGTTTTTTAACATTCTATGGAGAGGGAACATGGACACAGGGGTCACCCCACACTCACTATAAACAACAGACAGCCCCACTCCACAAAGGTGGCAGTAAAGCAATTGCAAAGAACTACAGACCGATAACACTAACATTCCATATCATAAAAATCTTTGAAAGGGTTCTAAGAAGCAAGATAGCCAACCACTTAGATACCCATCAGTTACACAACCCAGGACAACACGGGTTTAGAGCAGGTCGCTCCTGCCTGTCCCAGCTACTGGACCACTATGACAAGGCCCTGGATGCTGAAGAGGGTAAACAAAATACAGATATAGTATACACACACTTTGCAAAAGCTTTCGACAAGTGTGACCATGGTGTAATAGCGCACAAAATGCGTGATAAAGGAATAACTGGAAAAATTGGTAGATGGATCTATAACTTCCTGACAAATAGAACACAAAGAGTAATAGTAAACAGAGTAAAGTCTGAGGCAGCCATGGTAAAAAGCTCTGTTCCACAAGGCACAGTGCTCGCTCCCATTCTATTCCTCATCCTCATATCTGACATAGACAGAGATGTAAGCCATAGCTCCGTGTCTTCCTTTGTTGATGACACCTGGATCACCATGGCAGTGACCTCCATCGAAGACACTGCGAGACTCCAGGTGGACATCAACGTAATCTTCAAATGGGTCACCCAAAACAATATGAAGTTCAATGAAGAGAAATTTCAACTACTCAGATATGGAAAACTTGAGGAAATTAAAACTATCAGGATATACCACAAATTCTAACCATACAATAGAGCGAAAAAGCAATGTGAAGGACCTGGGAGTGATAATGCCAGAGGATCTCGCCTTCAAAGACCACAACAATGTATCTACCTCATCTGCTAGGAAAATGATATGACAGATAATGAGAACCTTCAAAACTAGGGACACCAAGCCCATGATGATTCTTTTCAAATAGCTCGTTCTCTCTAGGCTGGAATACTGTTGTACACTAACTGCCCCCATCAAGGCAGGCGATATTGCTGACCTGGAGAGTGTACAAAGAACTTTCACGGTGCACATACGTATGATAAAGCACTTAAATTACTGGGAACGGTTGAAGGCCCTTGATTTGTATTCCCTGGAATGCAGGCGAGAGAGCTAAGAACATAAGAAAGAAGGAACACTGCAGCAAGCCTACTGGCTCATGCTAGGCAGGTGCAATTCTCCTACTGGCTTAAGCCAATGCCCTAACCTATTCAGGTCTGGTCACATTCACTTAAGGAAGGAGCATGGCATCTGACCTATTAGCACATGCTAGTCAGGTCCGACTCACACCCACCCACACCCACTCATGTATTTATCTAACCTATTTTTAAAACTACACAACGTCTTAGCTTCTATGACGGTACTCAGGAGTTTGTTCCACTCATCCACAACTCTATTACCAAACCAGTGTTTTCCTATATCCTTCCTGAATCTGAATTTTTCCAATTTAAATCCATTGCTGCGAGTCCTGTCTTGGCTAAATATTTTTATCACGCTATTTACATCCCCTTTATTTATTCCTGTTTTCCATTTATACACCTCAGTCATATCCCCACTAATTCTACGTCTTTCTAGAGAGTGCAGATTCAGGGCCTCAATCTATCCTCATAGGGAAGATTTCTGATACATGAGATCAACTTTGTCATCCTCCTTTGTACGTTTTCCAGAGCATTTATATCCATTCTGTAATATGGTGACCAGAACTGAGCAGCATAGTCTAAATGAGGCCTAACCAAGGATATATAGAGTTGAGGAACAACCTGAGGACTTCTATTATTTATACTTCTTGCTATGAAGCCAAGGATTCTGTTAGCTCTATTGCGAACACTAATGCACTGTTGTCTTGGGTTCAGATTACTGCTAACCAAAACCCCTAAATCCTTTTCGCAATCAGTAATATTAAGATGTACATTATTTAGTTTATATGTGGCATGGTTACTTTCCTGTCCAACATTTAGAACTTTGCATTTGTCTATATTAAACTGCATCTGCCACTTCTCCGACCATTGCATCAGTCTATTTAAATCATCCTGGAGTGCTCTAGTGTCCTCATTAGAATGAATTGGACGGCCTATTTTGGTGTCATCAGCAAATTTGCTTATGTCGCTATTTATTCCCTCATCTATGTCGTTTATGTAAATTGTGAACAACAACTGGCCCAACACTGATCCCTGTGGAACACCGCTTGTGACTTGCCCCCATTCTGATTTCTCCCCATTTATGCAAACTCTCTGCTGTCTATTTGTCAACTATGCCTCTACCCAGGAAAAAATTTCTCCTCCTTTTCCGTGTGCCTTAAGTTTCCTCAATAGCCTCTGGTGTGGAACTCTATCGAAAGTCTTAAAGTCCATATACACAATATCATATTCATTACCATGATCTACCTCCTCAAATACCATAATGAAGAAAGTTAGTAAATTCGTAAGACAGGAACGCCCCTTTGTAAAACCGTGTTGAGATTCATTAATCAATCCGTGCCTGTCAAGATGACTACGAATTGCCTCGGCAATTATTGATTCCATAAATTTTCCACTATGGAGGTAAGGCTTATTGGTCTATAGTTGGAAGCTAAGGACCTGTCACCTGCCTTGTAAATAGGTATTACATTTGCCATTTTGCACTTATCAGGCACTATGCCAGTTTGTAGTGATATGCTGAAAAGATTAGCCAAATGTTTGCTAAGTTCCTCTTTACATTCCTTTAACACCCTTGCAAACAGTTCATCAGGACCTGGGGATTAGTTAGGTTTTAGTTTCTCTATTTATCTGAGGACCATGTCACTAGTTACCACAATCGTACATAGTTTATTATCATCCTGTTCTACATAATCTATTATTTCAGGAATATCGCTAGTATTTTCCTGGGTGAAAACTGAGAGGAAGTAGGTATTTAGAATTTCACACATATCCTTATCACTGTCGGTGATCTGACCAGAGTTACTCTTAAGTGGGCCAATCTTGTCCCTAATCTTACTTCTGCCACTTCACCTCCAGTCTTCTCCTGATCAGTAAGAGTGCGGACGTGTGACTACTGCCCTCTGCTGGCCATTGGAGAAGACATATTTTCACAACATGGCGCAGTCTGTGAGAAGGCGTTTGCACACAGTGTGCATTGAATTATTGCGTGGTGCAATAACGCCTCAGTCTGCACAAGTGCTTTTACCGCAAATTATCCGTGACACCTATGGTGTTGCGGATCAAGAACTGTATGGTGTGGCACTAAATGGTGCCTATCGTATTTTCGTCAAGCTAAGTTCAGCTGGAGTGTATGAACGGCTGGTTGACAAGTACCAGGACAGGAGCGTGGATGTTAATTCAGCGATACGTGTTCGCCTAATCGACGTGTCGAAGCATTACACATGGGTGAAAATCCGAAATGTGCCATTTGAGGCGGACGAGAATGATCTGCGGTATGTTTTTGAACAGTATGGACCTGTACACCTGGCTATGGCTGGTAAATGGACGGATGGGGCGTATGCCGGCAAGCCGGATGGTACGTTCACGATCAAGATGGAGTTGAGGCATGCCATCCCGTCTTACGTCATACTGGACGCATTTAGGACACAGGTAATGGTGTACTACGCTGGGCAGCAGAAGACGTGTAGGTTATGTGGTGCATATGACCATATGGCGGCCCAGTGTGGGAGATGGCAGCGGAGAAAGGACCTAGGTAGTGAGAAGGTGAAAGAGCCAGAACCAGAGGTGGGTCATGCTGATGAGGCACCTGTACATAGAAGTGGCACTTCCTGGAGTGAGGAAGTGGAGCGTGAGCTGCCACTGGTGGGTACCAGCCCATCACTGTCACAGTTGGTGGGAAGTGAGGCATCTGCCATGGAGAACGGGAAGACTGTGCAGATTGGTGACGTGCGGGTAGAGGAAGGCCTACTGGTGAACGTGCAGGAAAAATCCTTTGAGAAGCAAGTTGCTGAGGATAACTTAAGCATGGTGAGGAGTAATGTTCAGATTGAAGATGAGCAACTTGGAAGATTGGCGAACATGGCAGATGACTCGCCAGGAGTGGTGGAAGTAATTGAGGTGACTGCTGAGATTCACAGGGAGGCATCCAGTGAGTTGGAAATGGATGCAGAGTGTGTCAACCGTAAGAGGGCGGCGACATATTCTGACTCTGATGATGTTTTGACCCCGGCACAGAGACCGGGGAAAAAGCCATGGGTTGATGTGGTGCGTGGGAGCACTAAAGGTACGCCTGATCAGGTGTTGGATAAGGGGAAGCCACCAGTGGGCAGTGGAGAGAAAAGTGGACGCAGCAGACACACTGAAAGCGTGTCAGTGAAAGGTGAAAAGGGGCAGAGGGTGAAATCACATAAGTAGGTTTCCGGTGCATGACAGTGAATATTAATGGATTGTGTGCGAGTGAGAAGCGTCTGTGGGTAAAGGGATTTTTAAGACGTTATGCTATAGACATTGTTTTTGTGCAGGAACATAATTTCAAGTTGGGAAAGGAATTGGAGGTGGATGGGTACAGAGTGTTTGTGATGTATTCGGAGCGAATGAAGGGGGGGGGGTGGGAATCCTGATCCGAGAGACGAGCCCGTTTGTTGTTCTTAGGAGTGAAGGGGGGGGGGGGTCGTGTGTTAAGAATAGATGGGTGGTGGAGAGGTGAGCGGATGGCAGTCATTTGTGTGTATGTGCCGGCTGAGAATGATGTAAGGGTAAAGAATGAATTTGTGAATAACGTATTGGTATATTATTTGCGGTCATTACCGTCTGTGACAATAGTTGGTGGCGACTGGAACTGTGTGGTGCGCAGGAAGGATGTGGAACCGAGAGGGGCAGGGTGTTTTTTGGCAGGTTTAGGGGATCTATTGAGAGGTGTGGGATTGAGGGATATAGTTGATGGAGGGGATTGCGAGATAGAGCACACTTTTCATAGAAAGGGATATGCTGCACGATTAGATAGGTTGTATGTGACAAGGGGAGTGAGGGTGACGCGGGTGCAGACGGTGAATGTCGTTTATTCAGATCATAGGGCGGTTTATGCTGATTTAAATTGGGACGGTTTGCCTAAGAGATATTTGGGGTACTGGAAGCTGAATGTACGACTACTGGGTGAGGGGGTGGAGGGAGGGGATTTTGAAAGTTTGTGGGAGGACTTATGGGGTGGGGGTAAGAGTGCAAGCGATTTATTGGGGTGGTGGGATGGGGTTGCAAAGACGAGGATCAGGCAATACTATGTGCGAAGGGGAAAGAATGAGGCATGGATGACATTTGGGCTTCAACAGTATTTAGAGGGGCGGTTGCAGGGTTGTTATCAGAGGGGTGCTGTGACAGGTGTGTATCCAATGGAGGAAATTGAAGCATTAAAGTGGCAGATAAGGGATATGCACAATGAGAGATTTGATGAGGCGAGGGTGCAAGGTGGGTTAGAGGAGGCGATTTGGGGTGACAGGCCGTCAGCCTGTGTGTTACGGGGTCAGCGGAGACGCAGGTTGGCAATGGAAATTGATAAGCTGGTAGTACACGAGGACTTAGGTGGGTATACGAAGGGTCAGGAGTTGAGAACTACTGAGGGTATGAGTGGTTTTATGGATAGTTGGTTTGGAAAATATTTGAGGAGTGTAGGAGTGAACGGAGAGGATTTAGAGAGATTGGGAGAGAATGTATCTTGTGTGCTGAGTGGAAGTGATCGTATGGCATTGGGAGGGGATATTGAAGAGGGGGAGGTATGGAGAGCTTTGGAGAATATGGCGAGAGGTAAAGCGCCAGGTATAGATGGGTTACCTTGTGAATTCTATGTGAAGAATTGGAGTGTGTTGAAGGATTTTTTAGTGAACCTGATGAATGTGATGAAAAGTGAGGGGAGGATGGGCGAGTTGCAGCGTACTGCAGTAGTAGTATTGATTCCAAAAGGGGAAGGCCCTACTACAGTGCAGAACTACAGGGCGTTGTCGTTGTTATGTGCTGATTATAAGATATTCGCAAAAATCTTGGGGAACAGGCTGAAGTGCGTGATAGATAGAGTTGTTGCGAGAGGTCAGTATGGGGTGCCTGGAAGGACGATGTATGAGGGACATGGAATAATAAAAGATTTTGTGGAAAGTATGGAGGGGGAGAATGAAAGGGGTGGAGGTGTCTTAGCATTGGACTGGCAGGCTGCGTATGATTGCGTAGAACGAAAGGCACTGTGGCATATCTTACGGAGGCAGGGTTTTGGGGAAGAGATGGTACGTTGGATTGAGACTTTGTATAATAGGGTAGGTGTACGTGTGCAGGTGAATGGGAAATTGGGTGAGTGGGTTTCAATGGGTAGAGGCATAAGGCAGGGTTGTCCTCTGTCTCAACTGTTGTTTGCTTGTATACAGGACCCTTTTTATAGGGCAGTGGGGCGATGTTTAGGGGAGGTACGTGGTGTGGAGAATGGTGGGATGGGAATAATAGGGTATGTGGATGATACAACAATTCTAATGAGCAGGGAGGAAAGTTTACATGAGGTGGAGGATGTAATTGGTGGTTTTGAAGGTGTTACAGGTTTAAAAGTGAATGTGGAGAAATCGAAATTATTGGTCTTAGGGAATTGGGTAGGGAGGGCGCGATGGGACACAGCTGTGCGTTGGTGTGTGGTGGATAGACTAAAGGTGTGTGGGATAATTTATATGGGAAATGCCGGGGAGGCACGGATGCTTAATTCTGGGAGGGCAGTGGATAGGTTGGTGGGTAGGTTAAATGTTTTGAGACCCTTGCATTTGACGATACATCAACGTGTAATAGTGGTGAATGTGATGTTATATAGTATGGTCTGGCATGTGGCAGCAGTATATCCGTTGGCAGGACCGGACATTAATAGAATGCTAAAAAAGGTTTTTCGATATATATGGGGTTCTGGGTGTGATTGGTTGGGTAGAAGTGTTGTTATGCTACCGGTCGACAAAGGTGGATTGGGTTTAATAGATATAAGATTAAGGGTTAAGTGTATATATTTGAAGAGGGGGGTTCTCCGAGTGGAAGGTCGTGTGGGGAAGGGCGTGCAAGCATTATATGAGGAGGCACGCAGGTGGTGGGTAGGATCAGAGATGAGAGAGTGTGAGGATGTGCTGCGAGCTTTATTGTATGTTAGAAATCCGTCTAGGATACGGGTAGGTGTGCTGGAGCGTGCTGTAGGGGTGAGGGTGATTGCAAATGTTGAGGGCATATACCCAATGTATGCATGGGGAGACATTTGGGTAAGGTTGCGGTTGGTGCGCATCAGACCAAGAGTGAGAGAGGTAATGTTTCGTTTCCTTCATGGAATACTGCCGTCTGGTGTGGTGCTTCGGGAGAGAGGGTTGATGGTGGAGGACGTATGTAGGGTGTGTGGGGATAGGGAGACAGCTTTTCATGTAGTATATTTTTGTAAAAATTTGGAGTGTATACGGGAGTGGATGGGTGGGATTTTGAGGAGGGTGGGTGGGGGAGGGATATCGGTATTAAGGGCATTGAGTTTAGATGTGGGAGGTGTGGAAGAGTCTGTGCAGCGTGCTTTGGTGTACATCATAACGGATTTTGTTTTCGTATCATGGGCCATGAGGGGTAATGGGGATTGGATGGTGCGAAAGAAGGTATTGGCTGCAACAATGTACAAAACACTTAGTCGTAATAGGGGGATATATGGAAGTAGATGGGAAAGGGTTTTTCCTGAAGGATATCGAAGTATGAATGTCAGAGGTTTGTTGGCGTGAGTAAGGAGAAAAAAAAAAAAAAAAGGGGGGGGGATGTGTACGGATTTTCAGGGGTTGCATCGGGCTCGTCTCAGAATTTGGGAATGTATGAGGAGTTCCGTGATATGGTGTGAAATGGCAGCGTAGTTGTGGAGTGTGTTTTAAGTAAGTTTGTGGTGGTTTGTAAGGGAAAAGTTACGTTTTTTATATGGTTATGGAAATGAGCAATATTAGTGTGCATGTGAAAAGTATACTGTCATACTCAGAATGGTATACTGATGTATGTTATGGATAAGTTAAATTTGGAATATGTTGTAATGTATTATCAGGATTGGTGGTTGTATTAAAGCAAAGGACATGAGGGCGTGATAAATATGTCTGTGTACCAAATGTACTGCTAATAATGAGATAATGTAATGTGTGTGATTTTTAACATACATCAAGTGTATATAGCAGTATGTAAGAGAGAATTTCATGTACTCAGTATGGGTTGTATATTGGTATTTGGTGAAGTTCAATGAATATTATTGACGAGTGTTGGGTATATAAGGACGTGTTCATGTACAATGTGTCAAGTAGGGTTAGGATGGTGAGGCAAGAACTGCTGCCGTCTGTAGAATAAGAATATAGTCTTGTTTAAGTTAATGTTTAATAGTAATGACTATGTATATTTCATTATATAGTAGAAGAAGTTTGTTATTTAAAACTGGAAATTATATTTGAAAAATATTACTAAATATACGTGATTGTGTAATTTTGCTTGTGGTGATGAATGTAGTGTATGGACGTGAGGTGGGATGAATGTAGTATATGGAAGTGAGGTGGGATGAATCATTTGTTATATTGTACTGTGTTTAGTTTTTCTGTGGTGAGGTTTGGAGATTATTTTCAAACCTTTATTTGTTTCGTAATTATTGAGGTGTTACGTATTATGTATTGATATGAAGTTTAATATACAACAATAATAAGTGTGTAAAGAATTTTTGGATAATTGAGAATGTCTTCGTACATACAATTTTATGTAAAATGTCAATACCTGTGACATTCTTTGGGTTATATTGCATATTGTGTTTATGGCTGCAATTTTGGATGTAATAAACCCACCTGTATATGAAGCTGTGGGCTGTCTTAGTTTAGTTCTTATGTATAAGTTTAGTGCTACGGTAGGGAATGTGGAGTTTTCTTTTGTTATATATAATGGATACGTTTCATTGCTTACATTGTCTACATGTATAACTATGTATTGCGTTTTTCAATAAAATATAAAAAAAAAAATCTTACTTCTGTATACCTGAAAGAACCCTTTTGAGTTAGTCTTTAAATCCCTTGCGACTTTAGCCTTATTATCCCTTTTTGCTTTTCTTATTCCTGTTTTTATTTCTCTCTTTAATTTAAAATATTGATTTCTTAACTGCCCATCCCCTCTTTTGATACGACTATGATAATATATACTTGGAAAATCCTAGAGGGCTTAGTACCAAACTTGCACACGAAAATCACTCGCTAATAAGGGAAGACTCGGCAGGAGATGCAACATTCCCCAGTGAACAGCAGGGGCGCCAAGAGTACACTGAGAGAAAACACAATAAGTGTCCGGGGTCCAAGACTGTTCAACTTGTCAGTGGAACGCCTTCCAACTGAACAAAAGAAATTAATGGAAAAATAAATAAAGAAATAACTTAGGAAAAATGAGAATAATGATTTTTGAGAATTTTACTTAAAATTTAAATATAATAAAAAAAATGGCCTTCAGTTCTTTTAGTTGGGCAGGAGTAGGTATGGCCCTGGATAGTTCCTCTGATGTTATTTATGTAGGTTATCCTGGGCAGATGGTAATAATCCGATGTTCTGGAATCTCCTACCACTTGGATGGAGCACAAGTAGAATAGGTAAGGGCCGGTAGTAGTAGAATAATGTTAATAAGTATTATTAACACATGTCTTGCTCCTTTATCTGGCGTCTATCCTGGAAGACCACGCCAGGAACAGAGCTGGTAAATAAGAGAAAATAAACTGGTTACCCATAGTTATGATAATATAACATTTAAGAATTGAAAAGAATGATAAATGCCAAAATCATTACTGGTAACCAGCAAACAAAATAAAGAAACAAACAGTGATACTCCTGGTATATCACCCTACCTGATTAGGAGAAGAGTGGAGGTGAAGTGACTCTCCAAACTTCAACCCACACCAGGTAAGGTCAATATTACCAGGAGTAGAAACTAACAAATCGGACACCAGGAACTAGTTTCGCCCCAGCCCGCCAGAGGGGGGGGGGGGTGCACGCGACGTAACTAATGGTTCCTGGTTGCCCGAACAACCTTAACCCCACTTACACCTACTTTTCCCTCACAAACTGCCTCCCAGCATACGTAAGGGGGATTACCAATAGACCCCTGGCTGTCTCCAAGAAAGCACTAGACAGGCACCTAATGTCAGCACCTGACCAACCGGGTTGTGGTTCTTACGTCAGTTTGCGTGCTGCCAGCAGTAACTAACCTGGTTGACCAGACCCTGATCCACCATGAGGCCTGGTCTCAGACCGAGCCGCGGGGGCGTTGACCCCCGAAATCCTCTCCAGGTATGTTATTGCAGTATACAAGTTGTTCATTTTACCAGAAGGAGGGTGTTCACCCTCTCATGTCCGAAATATACAGATCATAGCTGACATCAGTGACATATTACTATATAGAAAGTCACTTGTTATGATTAGCATTTCCCGTAAATTATGTCAGTGTCCCAGGATGCCACCCACACCAGTCCACTAACACCCAGGATGCCACCCACACCAGTCCACTAACACCCAGGATGCCACCCACACCAGTCCACTAACACCCAGGATGCCACCCACACCAGTCCACTAACACCCAGGTACCTGTTTTACACTGATGGGTGAACAGGGATAGAAGGTGTCTTACGGAAACATATCGCAGCCGTACCAGAGGAGATTCGAAGCCCGGTACAGGAATCCATTATGGTACAATAACCAGTGTTTATATGGAACGATTTCTGTTTGTACAGGAATACATTATGGTACAATAACCAGTCTTTATATGGAACGATTTCTGTTTGTACAGGAATCCATTATGGTACAATAACCAGTCTTTATATGGAACGGTTTCTGTTTGTACTTTCACTTGTTTATTCTTGATAAACAGGTCAGGTAAGGTTCGTCAGGAAATTATTACTATAATCAAGGGGGAAGCGCTAAACCCGGAGGATTATACAGCGCCTGGGGGGGGGATGTGGAAGGCATTCAGGCTTAATTCGGGGAACTGGAGCATAGATCAAATTTCCTAAATCAAGAGCCCCTCACCAACATCAAGGAACCTTCCGTGAGGGGTCGTCAGGAAAGAGGACAAGTGTTTCCTGATGCGGGTCTTAAGTCAGACGATCCGTAGCTGGAACTTTTGACCATGTGACCGACGCCTTCCACTGGCTTACTACTTTTAACCATTTAGATAAACAAGGAATCATTATTGATGGCAATACAAAAATATCAATATTGATCCTCCTACTGTACAAACCCTGAGGGTTTAGCTCTTACTTTTGATAATAACTAATAACGATCCTCATTAACACTAACTCCAGAGAACTGGATCTGTTCTCCAATTCCCTGAATTAACCCTGAACACCTTCCATCCCCTCCGCTCCACATTCGCTGTATAGCCCCTACCGGCTTAGCGCTCCCCAGGATAATAATAATTAACAATATTTTCCATATTTCAGGCGGCATCAATACAAAAAACTTGAAATAATAGCAGAACTTTGAATCCAAACGAGACTTTTTTGAGTGCAACTTAAAGTTGACCAAGTTGAGTGAACAGTGAAATTATCTATAAATTATCCATTACAAAAAATATATAATTGAGTAAACACAATTATTATAATACAGAGAATATTATTATTAGCCAGAAATATTGAAAATGTGTTTATATAAACATTAGTGATAAGTGAAACGGTATAGAGTAAACACGGCTTTTAAGGCACAGTAAATTACCTGTGGATATTATTAAGTTTGTCATTGTACGGACGTCAACGGGAGAGTTCTTACCATCGTGGTGTCAACGGGAGAGTTCTTACCATCGCGGTGTCAACGGGAGAGTTCTTACCATCGTGGTGTCAACGGGAGAGTTCTTACCATCGTGGTGTCAACGGGAGAGTTCTTACCATCGCGGCGTCAACGGGAGAGTTCTTACCATCGTGGTGTCAACAGGAGAGTTCTTACCATCGCGCCGTCAACAGGAGAGTTCTTACCATCGCGCCGTCAACAGGAGAGTTCTTACCATCGCGGCGTCAACAGGAGAGTTCTTACCATCGCGCCGTCAACAGGAGAGTTCTTACCATCGCGCCGTTAACAGGAGAGTTCTTACCATCGCGGCGTCAACAGGAGAGTTCTTACCATCGCGGCGTCAACAGGAGAGTTCTTACCATCGCGGCGTCAACAGGAGAGTTCTTACCATCGCGGCGTCAACAGGAGAGTTCTTACCATCGCGGCGTCAACAGGAGAGTTCTTACCATCGCGGCGTCAACAGGAGAGTTCTTACCATCGCGGCGTCAACAGGAGAGTTCTTACCATCGCGGCGTCAACAGGAGAGTTCTTACCATCGCGGCGTCAACAGGAGAGTTCTTACCATCGCGGAGTCAACAGGAGAGTTCTTACCATCGCGGCGTCAACAGGAGAGTTCTTACCATCGCGGCGTCAACAGGAGAGTTCTTACCATCGCGGCGTCAACAGGAGAGTTCTTACCATCGCGGCGTCAACAGGAGAGTTCTTACCATCGCGGAGTCAACACAGCCATCATGGTACACACACTGCTTCTCGCTACCTGCCTGACCACTGCTGGTAAGTCCTTCTGCATTTCTCTAAATTTGTATCATGCAAAGCTTATACCTGTGTATAAAACTTATACAGCATATTATGCTGTATAAGCATAACACCGTTTAACTCCGTTTAACACCTTAAACGTAGTATGGGCTACATATGTTAATCTCTATGGAGTCGCAAACAGACAAGCTTAGCAAAGCAGGACAAGCCACATGGGGATGCAAGTTTTAGCTGAAGATTCCTAGCCGTATATGGCTTGTTCTATATGCTGTAATTAATATTTTTTTTAAAACTTTCATAAGAATATAAGACCATAAGAATGGAGGAACACTGCAGAAGGCCTACTGGTCCATACAAGGCAGGTCCTTATCAAAACGACCTCTTTAGTGGTGTGATCGACAGAGACTGGATGTTCCAGAGATGGGAAACAGAAACAAGGGGTCACTTTTGGAAGTTGAAGATTCAGATTAGTCACAGGGATGTTAGGAAGTATTTCTTCAGTCATAGAGTGGTCAGGAAGTGGAACAGTCTGGCGAGTGATGTAGTGGAGGCAGGAAATATACATAGCTTTAAGAAGAGAGAGGACCTAGTAGCGTTCAGTGAAGAGGCGGGCCAGGAGCTATGACTCGACCCCTGCAACTACAATTAGATGTCTACTTTCAGCTTCTCTTAATACTACAAACATTTTCCAAATGTTTCGCCTAAACAATAGTCTTCTTCAGTCGAATGCAGAGAAGACAGCAGAAACAGTAAATATGTAACAGGTATATCACCCTGGAATACGTAGTTCTGAGGTGGTCAGTCCCTCAGCCTGGACGATAATCTAATGTAATTTATACCAGGACTCACGAAATCGTAATGACACGATTGCAAACAAACCATACCACGGGCGGGATTTGAACCCGTGGTCAGAGAGTCTCAAAACTCCAGACCGTCGAGTTAGCCACTGGACCAGCTAGCCACAATAAGATTCATCCAACTTGCATTTGTGGTCACAGTGGTGGCCTATGCTAACCTTCCTATGGTGTAGAAATATACCTAGTTGGACGAATGTTATTGTGGCTAGCTGGTCCAGTTTCAGTGGCTAACGCGACGGTCTGGAGTTTTGAGACTCTCTAACCGCGGGTTCCATTCCCGCCCGTGGTATGGTTTGTAATTTATACCATTCTGGATTTATATGCATATTGCAGGCAGTACTATTTTTTCATACAGATTGATTCTATACCATGATTTTCCTTGATTAAAATTTCTCGGCCTTTTAAAAATCAATTGGGTGGATAAAAATATCTCTTATAAATAGAGCTTTAGACTATTGCCTTGTCTTAACGCTATATTCCTTCTTAAAAGGGGCTCCTTGTCACAGTAAAGAGGCATGTTTTAGGAATTGGACCTTTCAGTTTTCTTTCTTCGTCCGATCCTAATTACCCCCCCCCCTCCTCCCTTCCAAGCCCCATCCCTAAACCCCCCTTTCTTTCCTGATTGTAGCCTTTGAGGTTGTCCCATCAGGAATTCTATCTCCTTGGTCGGGGAAAGTGTGTCATCCGTGCCATTCCGTTGATCTCTTTGGTGGTGTTTTTGGCCGTGGTATCTGGATCATCTGGCAATGTCCCGATCTCCTTCTAGAATTCTGGGGGGGGGGGATGTTAGGGTTTCCTTCGGGTGATTGGTATATCTCTGGAAGCCGCCATAAGGCGGGTTTCCGGCTGCGCCCTCTTTTGTTCTCTAAGATGGCTCAGTGTATGTGAGTTTGGTATTCTGGATTGCTGGTTTACTGGCATGAAGGGCAGGGTATGGCATGGATTCCGTCCTCCATCTGCAGAACTGCACTGAGGACCTTATTAGGCATGGAGGATACACAATCCTCTTCATTCCTCCTGGAAGCTACCCCTCCACATTCCCTTCACCCCGTTTTTTCTTTTTTTTTTTTGTCTTTTTTTTTAAATAAAGAGGGAACTTATCATGGAGACTCATACCCATGACTTACCTCCTCCGAGACACTTTCCTACAGACCCTGGAATGCCTTCGAACCATTTTTAGGACCTCTTTCAAGCCTGTACCTTCCTCTGGTACCGCAGTTCCGACTGACCCTTTAGACACCTCTGACCTCCGCGTGTGGCTGTGACTATGAAGCCAGGTTCTCCACATACAGTGCGTCTACACTACCCTGGACGGCTCTCCTCTAACCATCCGCCCAAACAACCTCAACCTGTGACTGATGACCCTTTCAGTTTCCTCTCACGCTTCTAACAAACATCCAACTAAGGAATTCCTCCCTTTACGCTCTATGTTCCAAGTCCTTCTGAATATTGCTTTTCCTGGTAAAACTGAAAAATATTTCTGGCAGTGATTTTTTCAGATACCTTAGATCAAATGCTGTTTCATAAATCTTCGATATTTTTTCATAAGACTACTTGAAATATAACTGTCCCATTTTCTGAATGAGCAGTCTTGCAATTATATAATAATTCTTGCAATTATATAATAATTTTTATTTCTACTAGTATATAAGAACATAAGAACATAAGAACGAAGGAACACTGCAGAAGGCCTACTGGCCCATGCGAGGCAGGTCCAAGTCTCCTACCGGCTTAAGCCAATGCACCCAACCTAGTCAGGTCAGGTCACATTGACTTAAGGGAGGAACACGGCAACCGACCTGGTAGCACAAGCTATCAGGTCTAACTCACACCCACCCACATCCACTCATGTATTTATCCAACCTATTTTTAAAGCTACACAACGTTCTGGCCTCTATAACGGTACTTGGGAGTTTGTTCCACTCATCCACAACTCTATTACCAAACCAGTACTTTCCTATATCCTTCCTGAATCTGAATTTTTCCAACTTAAAACCATTGCTGCGAGTCCTGTCTAGGCTAGATATTTTCAGCACACTATTTACATCCCCTTTATTTATTCCTGTCTTCCATTTATACACCTCAATCATATCCCCCCTAATTCTACGTCTTTCTAGAGAGTGCAGATTCAGGGCCCTTAGTCTATCCTCATAGGGAAGGTTTCTGATACATGGGATCAACTTTGTCATCCTCCTTTGTACATTTTCCAGAGAATTTATATCCATTCTGTAATAAGGTGACCAAAACTGTGCAGCATAATCTAAATGAGGCCTAACCAAGGATGTATAGAGTTGAAGAACAACCTGAGGACTCCTATTATTTATGCTTCTTGATATGAAGCCAAGGATTCTATTAGCTTTATTGCGAACACTTATGCACTGTTGTCTTGGTTTCAGATTACTGCTAACCAGAACTCCTAAATCTTTTTCGCAATCCGTAATATTAAGATCTACATTATTTAGTTTATATGTGGCATGATTATTGTCCTGTCCAACATTTAGAACTTTGCATTTGTCTATATTAAACTGCATCTTCCACTTCTCCGACCACTGCATCAGTCTATTCAAATCTTCCTGGAGTGCTCGAATGTCCTCGTCAGAATGAATTCGACGGCCTATTTTGGTGTCATCGGCAAACTTGCCGATGTCGCTCTTTATGCCCTCATCTATGTCGTTTATGTAGATTGTGAACAGCAGGGGGCCCAACACTGACCCCTGTGGAACACCGCTCGTGACACTTCCCCACTCTGATTTCTCCCCATTTATGCAAACTCTCTGCTGCCTATTTGTCAACCATGCCTCTATCCAGGAAAAAATTTCTCCTCCTATTCCATGTGCTTTAATTTTCCTCAATAGTCTCTGATGTGGGACCCTGTCAAAAGCCTTACTGAAGTCCATATACACAATATCATATTCATTACCATGATCTACCTCCTCAAATACCTTAGTGAAAAAAGTTAATAAATTCGTAAGGCAGGAACGCCCCTTTGTAAAACCATGCTGAGATTCGTTGATTAATTTATGCTTTTCAAGGTGGCTACGAACTGCCTCGGCAATTATTGATTCCATAAATTTTCCCACTATGGAGGTTAGGCTTATTGGTCTATAGTTCGAAGCTAAGGACCTGTCACCTGTTTTGAAAATAGGTATCACATTTGCCATTTTCCACTTATCTGGCACCATGCCAGTTTGTAGTGATATGTTGAAAAGATTAGCCAAAGGTGTGCTAAGCTCCTCTTTACATTCCTTTAGAACCCTTGCATACAGTTCATCAGGGCCTGGGGATTTGTTAGGTTTTAATTTATCTATTTGCCTAAGGACCATGTCACTTGTGACCCTAATAGTGCACAGTTTATTATCGTCCTGTTCTACATAATTTATCATTACTGGAATATCGCTGGTATCCTCCTGTGTAAAAACTGAGAGGAAGTATGTGTTAAAACTTCTACACATTTCCTTATCACTGTCAGTGAGCTGACCCGAGGAACTTTTGAGTGGGCCTATCTTGTCCCTGATCTTACTTCTGTATACCTGAAAGAATCCTTTTGGGTTAGTCTTCGATTCTCTTGCAACTTTAACCTCATAATCTCTTTTTGCTTTTCTAATTCCCTTTTTTATTTCTCTCTTTAACTGAATATATCGATTTCTCAATTGCCCCTCTCCTCTTTTGATTTGCCTATATATGCCTCTCTTTTGACCAATCAGATATTTTAATCTATTGTTCATCCATTTAGGATCATTTTTGTTTGATCTGATTTCCCTATTTGGAACATAATTTGACTGAGCAGCTAGAACTATGCCCTGGAAAGCATCATATCGGCAACCATCACCACCTACCTGACCCTTAGTCAGGTCATTCCAGTTCAGCCCACCTAAGTAATTTTTCAGTCCTATGAAATCAGCCAAGCGAAAGTCAGGGACGGAGACTTGATTGCCATTATTAGGGGAATTCCATGATATATTAAAACTGAGTGATTTGTGATCACTTTCCCCAAGCTCATCATTAACCTCAAGATTATTAATTAGTGTTTCCCTACTGGCAAGAACCAAGTCAAGGAGGTTATTTCCCCTAGTTGGCTCTGTCACAAACTGTTTTAAAAAACAATCCTGGATCGTATCAAGAAAGTCACCTGACTCTAAATTTCCTGTCAAATTGCTCCAGTCAATCTGTCTATAGTTGAAATCTCCCATTAGCACAACATTTTCGTATGTAGATGCCTTACGAATTTCGTCCCATAGAAGTTTACTGCACTCCCTATCAAGATTTGGGGCCCTGTAAATCACACCCAAAATTAGTTTTTCTCGGCCCTCGAGAAGCTGTAACCAAACAGATTCAGTGGCTGACGCTTCTAATTTAATATCTTGTCTAACACAACAATTTAAATTGTCTCTGACATACATCGCTACTCCACCACCTTTCCTGTTGACCCTGTCAGTGTGGAATAATTTATAGCCTTGTATGTGACATTCAGAGGGCATCTCTCTATCTTTCAGATTGAGCCAGGTCTCTGTTATAGCAATAATATCTATGTCTCCTGCACTTGCAATTAATCTTAGCTCATCTATCTTATTTCTTACACTCCTGCTATTAGTATAGTAAACCTTAAGGGAGCTAGTCCCTTGCTGCCCTCTGCTGTCCCCCTTTGTTTGCTGACCTGATCTATTGTCTTTATTTATAACTTCATGCTGAATGCCTTTTATACATTTACTGTTTCCAACCCTAGTGTTGCAACCTGCTTGTTTCCCACACACACCCATACCTCTATCTTCCATCAGTTTAAAATCATAGGCATTTCACCAATGGCCTTCTCAATCGAGTCTGCAAGTGCTACCACCCCAGCCCCAGAGAGATGTACCCCATCCCTTGCATACATATCATGTTTGCCATAAAAGTTGTTCCAGTTGTCAATGAATGGGATTGCATGTTCCTTGCAGTATCTGTCTAGCCAGCAATTTACACCAATTGCCCTAGACAACCATTCATTTCCTACTCCCCTTCTAGGCAAGATGCTACATATGATTGGGATCCCTCCCTTAGACTTAATGAGATCTATAGCTGACCTGTACTTATCTAGCAGCTCTTCTCTCCTACCCTTCCCAATATCATTTCCACCAGCACTGAGACAGATAATGGGCTTGTTCCCATTACCTGACATGATATTATCCAGCCTGTTGACAATGTCCCCAACACCAGCTCCAGGGAAACACACTCTATCTCTCATCTTCTTATTCCTATTACAAAAAGCACGGTCAATGTATCTTACCTGAGAGTCACCAACCACAAGAATGCGCTTACCTCCATTAGCAGGGGCAGTAGTACCCTTACCTTCACTGGCCACTGAAGTACATTCATCCTGAAGAACAGAGAAGCGATTTCCTACCTTCAGATCTTCACTCTTAACTTTCCTTACTCTGATGCGCCTTCCATTACTGTGAACTACTCGCCACTTGTAGCAGGTGCTGGGCTGCACCTCACTGCTGGTAGCCGTTGCTGCCACCCCAACTACAGCCTCCTCACAGCGAGAGACAGACTGCACCTCGCTGCTAGAAGCCTCATTCCCCACAACTCCAGCCACCTCACACTCTCTCCCAGACCCATTGAGGTGGACCTTCAGCCTCCTAATCTCCTCCTGGAGAAGCAAGACCTCCTCCTTCAACTCTCCAACCCCAATTTTTAAAACACTGCAGAAGCAAGCCATGCTTTGTAACCGTCCACACTAATCCCCAAGGCAGCTCAGGGTCTGTGACCTCACGTGACGACTGACCACTGAGTACTGACGACAACTTATACAGACCATAGCTCACACCTATGACATACTATACTGAAAGTCCCTGGTTATGCAGAGCATTTCTGACAACTTAGATTAATTTTGTCCCCAGGATGTGACCCATACCAGTCGGTTAACACTCAGGTGCCTATTCATAGTACCTCAGGTACTATGAATAGGCACCTGAGTGCCTATTCATAGTGAGCAGGTACCTGGTGACAACAGGTGTCTTAAGGAAATAAGCCCAGTGTTTCCACACGTACGGGGGATCGAACCACGAACACTCAGTGTGTGAGTTGAGTGCGCTACCAACCGAGCTACGGAAATCCTCATTATAATCGAACAAATTTAAACCCAGAAGTATAAACACAACTCATTAAATCTATCTGCATATTACCATTAACCAATTTTAGCTCCTTAAGAAAAAACCCAACTAAAAACCTAACATACAGCCTATGATAGGTACCTCCCTGGATGGTAGATAAGCAACGGTAGGTAACCCCGTACCTTTCTTCAATTACTTTTGAGTTTACCTCGCTGTCCGTAATTTAAATAACAAGGGTAGTCGAAACTCTGAATGGTTAAATATGGGTGTAATTTAAATCCTAGATATGTAAAAAAATGGAACCATACCACATTTCGCCATTAAGTAGCTTCCTCGGTGTCTAATTCTTAAAATGAGAGCAGCACAATTCTTTTGCAAAAGGTATATAGGAGTCATACCACGGGTGGGGTTAGAACCCGCGATGAGAGAGTCATAAACTCCAGACCGACGCTTTAGCCACTGGGTCAGCTAGCCACAATAAGATTCATCCAACTAGGTATATTTTTACACCATAGGAAGGTTAGCATAGGCCACCACTGTGACCACAAATGCAAGTTTTTACAGACGAATCTCCTACCAGCGTGGCCGTGACGAACTCTAGCTCAAGTCTGGAATTTTGTGACACTCAGATCGCGGGTTCTAACCCCGCCCGTGGTGTAGTTTGTTTGCAATCGTGTCATTAAGATTTAGCTAATATATACACCTAACTACGTAATAAGTTAAATGTTGCCTTAGCAATAACGTGGCGAAGGTTCCCTCACCCTGAGTTCTAGTTAGTGAACGTCTGTCTACCTGATGATAAATTAGACACGTGTGTCTAATTTATCAACATGTCGGTTCTCTGAACCATTCATCTACAAGTCTGTCTACCTGCTGGATAATGCACGATTAGAAAACTAGTTAGCAAATAATAAGATTCCTTCGGATTTTTAATCCCTGAGGGTTAGCCACCCAGAATAACCAAAGTCAGTGCGTCATTGAGGACTGTCTTTATTTCCATTGTACTGTCATATTCACTACTGCCGTATTCATTGTACTGTCATATTCACTACTGCCGTATTCATTGTACGGTCATATTCACTACTGCCGTATTCATTGTACGGTCATATTCACTACTGCCGTATTCATTGTACGGTCATATTCACTACTGCCGTATTCATTGTACTGTCATATTCACTACTGCCGTATTCATTGTACGGTCATATTCACTACTGCCGTATTCATTGTACGGTCATATTCACTACTGCCGTATTCATTGTACTGTCATATTCACTACTGCCGTATTCATTGTACTGTCATATTCACTACTGCCGTATTCATTGTACTGTCATATTCACTACTGCCGTATTCATTGTACTGTCATATTCACTACTGCCGTATTCATTGTACTGTCATATTCACTACTGCCGTATTCATTGTACGGTCATATTCACTACTGCCGTATTCATTGTACTGTCATATTCACTACTGCCGTATTCATTGTACTGTCATATTCACTACTGCCGTATTCATTGTACTGTCATATTCACTACTGCCGTATTCATTGTACTGTCATATTCACTACTGCCGTATTCATTGTACTGTCATATTCACTACTGCCGTATTCATTGTAGTGTCATATTCACTACTGCCGTATTCATTGTACTGTCATATTCACTACTGCCGTATTCATTGTACTGTCATATTCACTATTGCCGTATTCATTGTACTGTCATATTCACTACTGCCGTATTCATTGTACTGTCATATTCACTACTGCCGTATTCATTGTACTGTCATATTCACTACTGCCGTATTCATTGTACTGTCATATTCACTACTGCCGTATTCATTGTACTGTCATATTCACTACTGCCGTATTCATTGTACTGTCATATTCACTACTGCCGTATTCATTGTACTGTCATATTCACTACTGCCGTATTCATTGTACTGTCATATTCACTACTGCCGTATTCATTGTACTGTCATATTCACTACTGCCGTATTCATTGTACTGTCATATTCACTACTGCCGTATTCATTGACCTTCATGTTCGATTATCTTTTGTTTTCTCAATCCTTGGGTCGTGAAATTGTTCTCCACGAGGAGAGACACGGGCTTGTGTGGGTATTTACTGTGGTGACAGTCACAGAGTACATATCGAAGTGTTCCTATATATCCTGTATGAACATCAAAATGGTATACAATACCGACAGGTTGTTAGGTAAGACACATATGCAACAGTTAGACAACTTTATTCCGAAACGTTTCGCCTACACAGTAGGCTTCTTCAGTCGAATACAGAAAGTAGGCAGGAACAGTAGAGATGTGAAGACGATGTAATCAGTCCATCACTCTTGAAGTCGTAGAATTTGAGGTTGTCAGTCCCTCAGCCTGGAGAGTTCAGTTCCACAGTCAGGAACTATCTGAAGATCAAGCGACAGTGCGGAGACTTAAATACTGTCGGAAGGAGAGGTGCATAGTAGTAGTAGTAGTGAGAATGTAGCCACTGAGAGGTCATGTCCCTCTCAGATTCAACACTTCTCACTTGAAAAGCTTGTCCAAGGTGTTTTCTGTACCAAGATGCCATGTGTTGCAGTGTCTGACAAGATGAACATCAAAATGGTATACAATACCGACAGGTTGTTAGGTAAGACACATATGCAACAGTTAGACAACTTTATTCCGAAACGTTTCGCCTACACAGTAGGCTTCTTCAGTCGAATACAGAAAGAAGGCAGGAACAGTAGAGATGTGAAGACTTCAAGGGTGATGGACGATTACATCGTCTTCACATCTCTACTGTTCCTGCCTTCTTTCTGTATTCGACTGAAGAAGCCTACTGTGTAGGCGAAACGTTTCGGAATAAAGTTGTCTAACTGTTGCATATGTGTCTTACCTAACAACCTGTCGGTATTGTATACCATTTTGATGTTCATACAGGATATATAGGAACACTTCGATGTGTACTCTGTGACTGTCACCACAGTAAATACCCACACAAGCCCGTGTCTCTCCTCGTGGAGAACAATTTCACGACCCAAGGATTGAGAAAACAAAAGATAATCGAACATGAAGGTCAATGAATACGGCAGTAGTGAATATGACAGTACAATGAATACGGCAGTAGTGAATATGACAGTACAATGAATACGGCAGTAGTGAATATGACAGTACAATGAATACGGCACAAAGCATACCTCCTTTGACCATCACCCCTGGAATCTGAAAGGTAGCCTCCAGAGATACACCCGTTACCCGAAAGACACCCAAAGCCAGCCCCTGGGAGACTGAAGACGGACTGGGACATCCCCAGGTGATCCAGATTCCATGGCAAACTACACCACTGCTAAGGACCTCAACGGAATGGGATGGACCTTGGCATCCTTGCCCTTACCTAGGAACTAGAGTGCCCGTGGGAAGAATCCCAAAGGCTAAAAATAGGAAGGGAATAGGGGAGGGATGGGGAGGAGGAGGAGGAGGGAAGGGAAAAAGGGGGATAGGGAGGATGGGTGCCAAGGAACCCCCCTTGAAGAGGAAAGAATGCACCAGATAATACAATTTCTGTGACTTATGAAGGAATTAATAATTGATATGAAGGAATTAATAATTGAGTAGGGCAGAGGAGATTCTTGACAGGTTCAAGGCCCTAATGAATTAATTTAATGATAACCAGATACTAGTAATAGGATAATTACAAAGCAATGGGTCTGAATCAGAGACCTAAGGACTTGGGTGAAAAGGACGAAGCTCTGAATTGCACGTTACTCTGGAACAATTTCAGAAGTGACAAGCTTATGTCCTTGAATGGCGAAACGTCTACAATAAAGATACCCAGATGTTGCATATGTGTCTAATTTTCATCTTATCGTATACCATCTTATCGTATACCATCTTATCGTATACCATTCATGTACATAACGAAGGTTATCTGAGTAACTTAGCATGAGATTGGGATGAATCCGAGATGAAGAACTAACTGATGCGAGAAGGATGGATGGGGAGGTGAGGAGTTGGGAGAGAGGGAGCTGACAGATTGTCACATCTAGTCAAATAATCATGAGAGCTGGAATTTAAGCTAAGCTAAATGTGCCAACTGGTAGACCAGACCAAATGAATATAAATGTTTTTTCACATCAATGTTAATAGATGCTTGGAAACAGGGACGAGATATCCCTTTACGCATTATCAGAGTCTAGATAACTTCACTCTTATTGTACGTTCGTTTAATTAAAAAATCCACCTGAAAACAGACTGCATTGTTTGCACAAAATATTTTTAGTGAAGTTTGTACCCATAAAACACGAATTTTATCACATCTGGTTTATTGACTGTTTCACAAAAAGCAAACAAGTGGTGCTGAACGATAACCGAGTCACTAGTCGCAACGACCGGAATTCCTCACGAATCGGCTTGAGGTCCAATCCTTTTCCAAGCATATATATAGTGGACCCCCGCTTAACGATCACCTCCAAATGCGACCAATTATGTAAGTGTATTTATGTAAGTGCGTTTGTACGTGTATGTTTGGGGGTCTGAAATGGACTAATCTACTTCACAATATTCCTTATGGGAAAAAATTCGGTCAGTACTGGCACCTGAACATACTACTGGAATGAAAAAAGTTCGTTAACCGGGGGTCCACTATATAGAATATATTGAAAATAGGCTAACATCTAAGACAAAGTTGCACATGGCATAAAATTGGGTGAAAAATGCAGCATCGATCTGAGAATCTTTGAGTAGTGATTTTTTTAGTAACGCATCGGCCGTTTCCCACCGAAGCAGAGTGACCAGAGAAAGAAGAAACACTTTCATCATGACTTACTCCATTACCGTTATTATGAACACAGGTAATAAATGACCTGTGAGAACTGGTCATAATGGGAATTGGAGCAAAGAAACTTAGCATTAAACTATAATATATATTTGCTTTCAACAAGTATATACAGGTACGTACACTATGTATAATATGTACAGATAGAATAATAAGTGTACACGACGGTGACAAATGGCAAAGTAGAAGTCAGAGAGAGTGCACCGTACTCAACCAGCAGGTAGGCAAGTCTGCCAATGCTTACCACAATTGAACCATGTTGCTTTAGCTTTGGCGGGCTTGTCTGTGATTGGTTAATGAGCCAAGGTACTGATTTTACGATGGGTACCCTATTGATCATTAAACCCTTAGCACCCAGTTCACTGGTTGGGAGGCAGCCTATATGGGAGTGTGACATATGCCGAATAAATTGTAACCTACTCTTTACATGCCACAACTGCCTTGCTAGAGGTGTGCCTACACTATAGTTCAAAATCTGCAACATATTCCCACCGTTCCCTCAGAGCACAATTTACTTCCCACCTCCACGACTTAAATCCTGCATATCTGTTTCCCTGAATCCCTTCATAAATGTTACTTTGCTCACACTCCAACAGCATATCAAATCATAACAACCATTTGTCTCCACTTACTCCTGACATGCTCACGCACGGCCTGGCCGGATAAGGGTTGCCATGGTAGATGAGTTTTGTTTTCGACAAGTGAAAAATGGATCATTTTGGTTATAATTTCAAGCAAAAATACAGAGTGTATTAAAACAAGTTAACAGCAACAAGAGATGAAAATGACCTTAGAGTTATGATGAGAAACTACACACGAATGCAGCAATGTATGACGCTTATGGGTTTAGCGCTCAGCTTTGATTATAACAATGACTCACGAAATCGTAATAACACGACTGTAAACAAACCAGGGAACAGGAGGGATTTGAACCCAGGGTGAGTGAGATGGAAAACTCCAGGCCAGTGCGTAAGCCACTGGGTCAGCTGGCCTAGTAGTTAACGCACTGTCCTGGAGTTCTACAACTCAGTTACCATGGGTTGAAACTCCACCCGTTCAGTGGTTTATAAGCAACGACTTATAAAGGTGATAAATTACGTAAAAAAGGATACTTACGATCGACACCATGCCTAACCCTTCTAGGGTAGGGTAGGTGCCTGAGCCCGAGCCTTTAGCTCATAAGACTGTCATTCCCATTAGTCCCCTTGTGGCGGGGATGGCAGACCAGAGAGGCCTAGCTTGTGGCTAGGCCTGGGGACAGTTGGTCCCAAAGATGAGGAGGTACTTGTGCCTCCTCCCATGGGAGACTTAGGTCTCAGACACTCCCTAGAGAGGGAGCCAAGGCCGGGCCACCACTTGGAAAAGGCCCGGGCCGGGAGAATACCGGCTAATCTTTAATAATAATACGTAAAAAAGAAAAAATTGAGGAGTAGTGCAGCAAGTACTAGGCAGGTCCCTCTCGTATCGAAAACTACCTTACGAGGATGCAAGAACGACCAAGTTCGTTTTGTTTTAGAACCCCAGTTAAATACGAAACGACAAATGTTTATACGTTAGAACATCACAAGATTTAATACTCAGTACATAGGAATGCCAAAGGAATATAATAACTAAAGGATAAACAAACCCGTGGAAGGTGTCCTGTGCATCTTGGTTTTGCTGCTGCCTTCCGGACAGCAGCGCCCTAAGACAAAGTGTAACAATGCTCATGTCAAATTTGAATGAGAGAACTGCTACCAGACTTGTGATATAGTTTGACACCCAGTCCAAGTATTGGTACTGCAGATTATTATTATAATCAAGGGGAAGAGCTAAACCCATAGGATTATATAGCGCCTGGGGGGGATGTGGAAGGCATTCAGGCTTAATTCGGGGAGGTAGGTAAGACACAAAGGCAACAGTTAGGCAACTTTATTCCGAAACGTTTCGCCTACACAGTAGGCTTCTTCAGTCGAATACAGAAAGTAGACAGGAACAGTAGAGATGTGAAGACGATGTAATCAGTCCATCACCCTTGACATATCTTCTGTTCCTGCCTACTTTCTGTATTCGACTGAAGAAGCCTACTGTGTAGGCGAAACGTTTCGGAATAAAGTTGCCTAACTGTTGCCTTTGTGTCTTACCTACCAACCTGTCGGTATTGTATACCATTTTGATGTTCATCTTAATTCGGGGAACTGGAGCACATATCCAATTCCCTAAATCAAGAGCCCCTCACCAACATCAAGGAACTTTCCCTGAGGGGTGGGACTGCAGAACTGTGATAGACTAGGTGATGCTTTTGTGAATTCGTTCAAGACGAGCTTTGAAGGAAACTTAAGCAGTGTAGCACCAGTTTCTGGCTTTCTTTTGTGTTGGGTGAAATTATCACAGCTAGTATTGCTGAATAGGATACAACTTGCCTTGGTTGTGCTATTTCTCGTCAAAGCAACTCTGTCTTCATCAACAGTGTCCACTGTGTTAACTTTCAAGATACAAACTACAGTGGACCCCCGCATAACGATCACCTCCGAATGCGACCAATTATGTAAGTGTATTTATGTAAGTGCGTTTGTACATGTATGTTTGGGGGTCTGAAATGGACTAATCTACTTCACAATATTCCTTATGGGAACAAATTCGGTCAGTACTGGCACCTGAACATACTTCTGGAGTGAAAAAATATCGTTAACCGGGGGTCCACTGTACAAGCCTCGTTAGTCTAACAATGGTGACAACTTTCCAAGTGAAGAACATCACTCAAATGGGTAATTAACTTAGTAAACTGATGCCCGTGTGACAACTACATATCATAACTCATCAAATTCAATGGATATCCAAGTATGTCTTTCAATTAGCAAACATATCATGAATAACGAGTGTCATAGCCTCATCACAGGTCTGGTGTTACGCACAGGAATTGTTTTAAACCCACCATAACATTGATGAATATAACGATATACAGTACGGATTAGTTGAGTAAGACACATGTGCATCTGTTAGTTATTAGGTAAGACACATATGCAACAGTTAGGTATCTTTATTTCGAAACGTTTCGCCTACACAGTAGGCTTCTTCAGTCGAGTACAGAAAAGTTGATAGAAGCAGAAGATACTTGAAGACGATGTAATCAGTCCATCACCCTTAAAGTTTTGAGGTGGTCAGTCCCTCAGTCTTGAGAAGAGCATTGTTCTGTTGGTACAGACCATCAACTTCGACAACCTCTACTAGTGAGAACGGCTGGGTTTGAGAGGGACCTGCCCTCCCAAAGCAACCTACGTCTCACCTCCTGGCACTATATAAAGCTCCGTCCTGTCACTTCAACTTCATATTGTTTCAGACAACGGAACAATGCTCTTCTCCAGACTGAGGGACTGACCACCTCAAAACTTTAAGGGCGATGGACTGATTACATCGTCTTCAAGTATCTTCTGCTTCTATCAACTTTTCTGTACTCGACTGAAGAAGCCTACTGTGTAGGCGAAACGTTTCGAAATAAAGATACCTAACTGTTGCATATGTGTCTTACCTAACAATCTGTCGGTATTTTATACCGTTTTAATGTTCATCTGTTAGTTATCATTATTCCCAAACGTTTCGCCTACACAGTAGGCTTCTTCAGTCGAGTACAGACGAGGCAGCAGAAGCTGTAGAGATATAATGATGTAATCAGTCCCTCAGCCTAGAGAATTATTATAATCAAAATTAAGCGCTAAACCCTCAAAGTCAGCCTAGAGAAGATTTTTGCTGCCTTCTCTGTACTCGACTGAAAAAGCCTACTGTGTAGGCGAAACGTTTCGGAATAAACCCAACTGTTGCGCATGTGTCTTACTTATCAGCGATGATGATATTGTATCATGCACATTGCAACAAATAGCAACATCCCTACCCAACGTATCACCACAATTCTGAGGTAAATGGTTTCGAAAGCCAAGATCAAAAATTCTTCAACACTTGCCTGACTTACAGGCATAACCTAGATACACTAGAGAATTTTCCCACTTGTGACACCTCCCTTTTTCCCTTCCCTTCCAGCTTCACGGCCAAATGCCTCTCCTCACCTGACTGCAGTATATAAGTCACTTCTCCGAGCGTATACTGTATTGTTCTCAAGGAACTGATTACCTCAAACTTATCTTTCACCTTTCTTCTCTATACTGGACTGAAGAAGCTATTGGCTAAGTGTTCCCTGTACTGGACCTAAGAAGCAACTGACTGGCTAAGTGTTCCCTGTACTGGTCCTAAGAAGCAACTGACTGGCTAAGTGTTCCATGTACTGGACCTAAGAAGCAACTGACTGGCTAAGTGTTCCCTGTGCTGGACCTAAGAAGCAACTGACTGGCTAAGTGTTCCCATTGCTGGACCTAAGAAGCAACTGACTGGCTAAGTGTTCCCTGTGCTGGACCTAAGAAGCAACTGACTGGCTAAGTGTTCCCTGTACTGGACCTAAGAGGCAACTGACTGGCTAAGTGTTCCCTGTACTGGACCTAAGAAGCAACTGACTGGCTAAGTGTTCCCTGTACTGGACCTAAGAAGCAACTGACTGGCTAAGCGTTCCCTGTACTGGACCTAAGAAGCAACTGACTGGCTAAGTGTTCCCTGTACTGGACCTAAGAAGCAATTGACTGGCTAAGTGTTCCATGTACTGGACCTAAGAAGCAACTGACTGGCTAAGTGTTCCCTGTGCTGGACCTAAGAAGCAACTGACTGGCTAAGTGTTCCCATTGCTGGACCTAAGAAGCAACTGACTGGCTAAGTGTTCCCTGTACTGGACCTAAGAAGCAACTGACTGGCTAAGTGTTCCCTGTACTTGACCTAAGAAGCAACTGACTGGTTAAGTGTTCCCTGTACTGGACCTAAGAAGCAACTGACTGGCTAAGTGTTCCCTGTGCTGGACCTAAGAAGCAACTGACTGGCTAAGTGTTCCCTGTACTGGACCTAAGAGGCAACTGACTGGCTAAGTGTTCCCTGTACTGGACCTAAGAAGCAACTGACTGGCTAAGTGTTCCCTGTACTGGACCTAAGAAGCAACTGACTGGCTAAGTGTTCCCTGTACTGGACCTAAGAAGCAACTGACTGGCTAAGTGTTCCCTGTGCTGGACCTAAGAAGCAACTGACTGGCTAAGTGTTCCCTGTACTGGACCTACGAAGCAACTGACTGGCTAAGTGTTCCCTGTGCTGGACCTAAGAAGCAACTGACTGGCTAAGTGTTCCCTGTACTGGACCTAAGAAGCAACTGACTGGCTAAGTGTTCCCTGTGCTGGACCTAAGAAGCAACTGACTGGCTAAGTGTTCCCTGTACTGGACCTAAGAAGCAACTGACTGGCTAAGCGTTCCCTGTACTGGACCTAAGAAGCAACTGACTGGCTAAGTGTTCCCTGTACTGGACCTAAGAAGCAACTGACTGGCTAAGTGTTCCCTGTACTGGACCTAAGAAGCAACTGACTGGCTAAGTGTTCCCTGTACTGGACCTAAGAAGCAACTGACTGGCTAAGTGTTCCCTGTACTGGACCTAAGAAGCAACTGACTGGCTAAGTGTTCCCTGTACTGGACCTAAGAAGCAACTGACTGGCTAAGTGTTCCCTGTACTGGACCTAAGAAGCAACTGACTGGCTAAGTGTTCCCTGTACTGGACCTAAGAAGCAACTGACTGGCTAAGTGTTCCCTGTACTGGACCTAAGAAGCAACTGACTGGCTAAGTGTTCCCTGTACTGGACCTAAGAAGCAACTGACTGGCTAAGTGTTCCCTGTACTGGACCTAAGAAGCAACTGACTGGCTAAGTGTTCCCTGTACTGGACCTAAGAAGCAACTGACTGGCTAAGTGTTCCCTGTACTGGACCTAAGAAGCAACTGACTGGCTAAGTGTTCCCTGTACTGGACCTAAGAAGCCACTGACTGGCTAAGTGTTCCCTGTACTGGACCTAAGAAGCAACTGACTGGCTAAGTGTTCCCTGTACTGGACCTAAGAAGCAACTGACTGGCTAAGTGCTACCTGTACTGGACCTAAGAAGCCACTGACTGGCTAAGTGTTCCCTGTACTGGACCTAAGAAGCAACTGACTGGCTAAGTGTTCCCTGTACTGGACCTAAGAAGCCACTGACTGGCTAAGTGTTCCCTGTACTGGACCTAAGAAGCAACTGACTGGCTAAGTGTTCCCTGTACTGGACCTAAGAAGCAACTGACTGGCTAAGTGCTACCTGTACTGGACCTAAGAAGCCACTGACTGGCTAAGTGTTCCCTGTACTGGACCTAAGAAGCAACTGACTGGCTAAGTGTTCCCTGTACTGGACCTAAGAAGCCACTGACTGGCTAAGTGTTCCCTGTACTGGACCTAAGAAGCAACTGACTGGCTAAGTGTTCCCTGTACTGGACCTAAGAAGCAACTGACTGGCTAAGTGTTACCTGTACTGGACCTAAGAAGCCACTGACTGGCTAAGTGTTCCCTGTACTGGACCTAAGAAGCAACTGACTGGCTAAGTGTTCCCTGTACTGGACCTAAGAAGCAACTGACTGGCTAAGTGTTCCCTGTCCTAGACCTAAGAAGCAACTGACTGGCTAAGTGTTCCCTGTACTGGACCTAAGAAGCAACTGACTGGCTAAGTGTTCCCTGTACTGGACCTAAGAAGCAACTGACTGGCTAAGTGTTCCCTGTACTGGACCTAAGAAGCAACTGACTGGCTAAGTGTTCCCTGTACTGGACCTAAGAAGCAACTGACTGGCTAAGTGTTCCCTGTACTGGACCTAAGAAGCAACTGACTGGCTAAGTGTTCCCTGTACTGGACCTAAGAAGCAACTGACTGGCTAAGTGTTCCCTGTACTGGACCTAAGAAGCAACTGACTGGCTAAGTATTCCCTGTACTGGACCTAAGAAGCAACTGACTGGCTAAGTGTTCCCTGTACTGGACCTAAGAAGCAACTGACTGGCTAAGTGTTCCCTGTACTGGACCTAAGAAGCAACTGACTGGCTAAGTGTTCCCTGTACTGGACCTAAGAAGCAACTGACTGGCTAAGTGTTCCCTGTACTGGACCTAAGAAGCAACTGACTGGCTAAGTGTTCCCTGTACTGGACCTAAGAAGCAACTGACTGGCTAAGTGTTCCCTGTACTGGACCTAAGAAGCAACTGACTGGCTAAGTATTCCCTGTACTGGACCTAAGAAGCAACTGACTGGCTAAGTGTTCCCTGTACTGGACCTAAGAAGCAACTGACTGGCTAAGTGTTCCCTGTACTGGACCTAAGAAGCAACTGACTGGCTAAGTGTTCCCTGTACTGGACCTAAGAAGCAACTGACTGGCTAAGTGTTCCCTGTACTGGACCTAAGAAGCAACTGACTGGCTAAGTGTTCCCTGTACTGGACCTAAGAAGCAACTGACTGGCTAAGTGTTCCCTGTACTGGACCTAAGAAGCAACTGACTGGCTAAGTGTTCCCTGTACTGGACCTAAGAAGCAACTGACTGGCTAAGTATTCCCTGTACTGGACCTAAGAAGCAACTGACTGGCTAAGTGTTCCCTGTACTGGACCTAAGAAGCAACTGACTGGCTAAGTGTTCCCTGTACTGGACCTAAGAAGCAACTGACTGGCTAAGTGTTCCCTGTACTGGACCTAAGAAGCAACTGACTGGCTAAGTGTTCCCTGTACTGGACCTAAGAAGCAACTGACTGGCTAAGTGTTCCCTGTACTGGACCTAAGAAGCAACTGACTGGCTAAGTGTTACCTGTACTGGACCTAAGAAGCAACTGACTGGCTAAGTGTTCCCATCGTAAAAAAAAATTACCCAAATATCAAGACTCATTCTTCAACAGCATCAACCCTTACGGGTTTAGCTCTCATAATTATAACAGTATTGCATCATTACGTCACTGCAGTGATCTAGTATATTCTTCACCCTGTTCCACCTATTAGCAAGTTTAGCGTTACCACAAACCATTATCTTCTGTGACCAGTCCCCTCAAGGGAGGTTCCATGATGCTGTGACGGGATCTAGGAGGACTGGATCTGTGCTCCAGTTCACTGGGTTAAGCCTGAGTACTTTCCATACCCCCCTCCCCCCACAGGCGTTGTATAATTCTACGGGTTTAGCTCTTCCCCATGATTATAATAAACCATACCACGGGCGGGATTTGAACCCGCGGTCAGAGAGTCTCAAAACTCCAGACCGTCGCGTTAGCCACTGGACCAGCTCTCTGACCGCGGGTTCTATCCCTGCCCGTGATATGGTTTGTTTGCAATCGTGTCATTACGATTTCGTGAGTCATAATAATAATAGTCTGACTATTTTATCCTGGCAACTGATAGTTCATCACTACTTACTGAACTATCCTTCAAAGTTCTTTTGACGTTTTCCTCATTTTGTTTCACATAAATCTGTTTCACATAAATCTGTTTCACAAAAATCTGTTTCACATAAATCTGTTTCACATAAATCCGTTTCACATAAATCCGTTTCACATAAATCCGTTTCACATAAATCCGTTTCACATAAATCCGTTTCACATAAATCCGTTTTACATAAATCCGTTTTACATAAATCCGTTTTACATAAATCCGTTTTACATAAATCCGTTTTACATAAATCCGTTTTACATAAATCCGTTTTACATAAATCCGTTTTACATAAATCCGTTTTACATAAATCCGTTTTACATAAATCCGTTTTACATAAATCCGTTTTACATAAATCCGTTTTACATAAATCCGTTTTACATAAATCCGTTTTACATAAATCCGTTTTACATAAATCCGTTTTACATAAATCCGTTTTACATAAATCCGTTTTACATAAATCCGTTTTACATAAATCTGTTTTACATAAATCTGTTTTACATAAATCCGTTTTACATAAATCCGTTTTACATAAATCTGTTTTACATAAATCCGTTTTACATAAATCCGTTTTACATAAATCCGTTTTACATAAATCCGTTTTACATAAATCCGTTTTACATAAATCTGTTTTACACGAATCTGTTTTACAGGCTAAGAGTTATCCTACTTTAGTTGGTTTCAAAACCAGCAAAAGGTATAATATCGCTCCCCAGGATGCGACCCACACCAGTTGACTAACACCCAGGTACCTACTTACTGCTAGGTGAAAAGGGACAGCAGGTGTCTTAGGGGTAACACTCTCCAAACTCCAATGTTTCCACCCTTACAGAGGAACAAACCACAGACCTCAATGTGTAAGCTAAGTGCGCTACCAACGGAGCCTTACTAGGTTAATCACTGAATATATGGCCTTGCTAACCTTAGCAATACAACTGTCATCAAAGATTTGTTAAGCTATACCTGGACGTCACCTTACGAAACAAAGCAAAAGCAGTAGTAATTATGGATAAGGTTGATTATAGTGGGAATATAAACATGGTATTAGAAGACAGGGGAACTTACGTAGGGCGATAAATGGTTCAGAGAACCGACAAGTTGATAAATTAGACACATGTGTAACACTCTTCTTACAGCCTACCATCTCTACTACCACTCTTCTTACAGCCTACCATCCCTACTACCACTCTTTTTACAGTTTACCATCCCTACTACCACTCTTCTTACAGCCTACCATCTCTACTACCACTCTTCTTACAGCCTACCATCTCTACTACCACTCTTCTTACAGCCTACCATCCCTACTACCACTCTTTTTACAGTTTACCATCCCTACTACCACTCTTCTTACAGCCTACCATCTCTACTACCACTCTTCTTACAGCCTACCATCTCTACTACCACTCTTCTTACAGCCTACCATCTCTACTACCACTCTTCTTACAGCCTACCATCCCTACTACCACTCTTTTTACAGTTTACCATCCCTACTACCACTCTTCTTACAGCCTACCATCTCTACTACCACTCTTCTTACAGCCTACCATCTCTACTACCACTCTTCTTACAGCCTACCATCCCTACTACCACTCTTTTTACAGTTTACCATCCCTACTACCACTCTTCTTACAGCCTACCATCCCTACTACCACTCTTTTTACAGTTTACCATCCCTACTACCACTCTTCTTACAGCCTACCATCTCTACTACCACTCTTCTTACAGCCTACCATCTCTACTACCACTCTTCTTACAGCCTACCATCTCTACTACCACTCTTCTTACAGCCTACCATCCCTACTACCACTCTTTTTACAGTTTACCATCCCTACTACCACTCTTCTTACAGCCTACCATCCCTACTACCACTCTTTTTACAGTTTACCATCCCTACTACCACTCTTCTTACAGCCTACCATCTCTACTACCACTCTTCTTACAGCCTACCATCTCTACTACCACTCTTCTTACAGCCTACCATCTCTACTACCACTCTTCTTACAGCCTACCATCCCTACTACCACTCTTTTTACAGTTTACCATCCCTACTACCACTCTTCTTACAGCCTACCATCCCTACTACCACTCTTTTTACAGTTTACCATCCCTACTACCACTCTTCTTACAGCCTACCATCTCTACTACCACTCTTCTTACAGCCTACCATCTCTACTACCACTCTTCTTACCGCCTACCATCCCTACTACCACTCTTCTTACAGCCTACCATCCCTACTAACACTCTTCTTACATCCTACCATCCCTACTACCACTCTTCTTACAGCCTACCATCCCTACTAACACTCTTCTTACAACTTACCATCCCTACTAACACTCTTCTTACAACCTACCATCCCTACTAACACTCTTCTTACAGCCTACCATCCCTACTAACACTCTTCTTACAACCTACCATCCCTACTAACACACTTCTTACAGCCTACCATCCCTAATACCACTCTTCTTACAGCCTACCATCCCTACTACCACTCTTCTTACAACCTACAATCCCTACTAACACTTTTTGCGACCTACCATCCCTACTAACACACTTCTTACAGCCTACCATCCCTGCTACCACTCTTCTTACAGCCTACCATCCCTGCTACCACTCTTCTTACAGCCTACCATCTCTACTACCACTCTTCTTACAGCCTACCATCCCTACTACCACTCTTTTTACAGTTTACCATCCCTACTACCACTCTTCTTACAGCCTACCATCCCTACTACCACTCTTTTTACAGTTTACCATCCCTACTACCACTCTTCTTACAGCCTACCATCTCTACTACCACTCTTCTTACAGCCTACCATCTCTACTACCACTCTTCTTACAGCCTACCATCTCTACTACCACTCTTCTTACAGCCTACCATCCCTACTAACACTCTTTTTACAGTTTACCATCCCTACTACCACTCTTCTTACAGCCTACCATCTCTACTACCACTCTTCTTACAGCCTACCATCTCTACTACCACTCTTCTTACAGCCTACCATCCCTACTACCACTCTTTTTACAGTTTACCATCCCTACTACCACTCTTCTTACAGCCTACCATCCCTACTACCACTCTTTTTACAGTTTACCATCCCTACTACCACTCTTCTTACAGCCTACCATCTCTACTACCACTCTTCTTACAGCCTACCATCTCTACTACCACTCTTCTTACAGCCTACCATCTCTACTACCACTCTTCTTACAGCCTACCATCCCTACTACCACTCTTTTTACAGTTTACCATCCCTACTACCACTCTTCTTACAGCCTACCATCCCTACTACCACTCTTTTTACAGTTTACCATCCCTACTACCACTCTTCTTACAGCCTACCATCTCTACTACCACTCTTCTTACAGCCTACCATCTCTACTACCACTCTTCTTACAGCCTACCATCTCTACTACCACTCTTCTTACAGCCTACCATCCCTACTACCACTCTTTTTACAGTTTACCATCCCTACTACCACTCTTCTTACAGCCTACCATCCCTACTACCACTCTTTTTACAGTTTACCATCCCTACTACCACTCTTCTTACAGCCTACCATCT